>NW_025064934.1:10779-42813 GCF_019112545.1 Guyanagaster necrorhizus
CTAAGAATAACTCAGAGGATTAAAACTTTGAGTAGACAGAAAGGAGTTAGGTACCCACAGGCACTGTAGGCTTAAAATAAAGCTGTGCAGTGGCCAGGCGGGTCTGGGCAAGCCTAGGGGAGTCCAGGAGTGCCGCCATTCCGGAATAATGGCGTGATTCCGCTTTAAACAGGAGAAATATTATTTTGAATGCTTTATTTATAGATTCTGTACCTGTTGTTGGTATATAAAAGAAGGGAATGGGGGGGAAATAGTAAGCAAGCGACCCACCCCCACATTCAGGCCTTCTAGCCCACTGTAGCTAGTCCCTGGGACAATGGATTTTGAGTTCTGCTTCGACTTAGTGATTTATTTAAGTTGCTTTGTCACTTAGAGAGAGGATTAGATTGGAATAATAACTATATTTTGGGTTTCAGATTAATTTGGGTTCCAAACTATAAGGGTTTTGGCATCAGAATACAAGTTCTTCGGTTTTGAGGACTGCTAGCCTGCCAAGAGTGCAGCTAGTCAAGTCTAAGTGTTTGATAGACTTAGTATTTGGGTTTTGGAGTTCATTGGGTTTCGGAATATTCTAAGTTGGTTTGGAGTGCAATTTGGCATTGATTCTAAGTCCTAATTATACTTAAACATTGCTATAAACTACTCTCATGAGTATTGCATCTTTGAAAGCAAGATAGAGTTAAATAACTGTCTTTATTGACTGTTTCTTCGATTTTACTTAAGACTGCAAGAGTGCTTCTATCATACTTGAAACAACTGACCTCAACTGTATTTGGTGATTGTGTATTGAGTGGTTAGGTGTTGGTGTTTGAGAGTTCATTCCTCATTCACTTCTCTTAGTCACTTAGAAGTTACCAAGCACATCATCAGGAAGTCCGGTTATCATGTCCACTGAGATGTGGGTCCATGGTGATGAAGGGACTTCATTCGGGTGCAGTGGAGCTGCCCTGGGTTGTATTGAAGTCTTGCCTCATTGGCAAACTTCACAAGCCTTGACATATTAGGTGATATCATGGTCCATTTTTGGCCACCAATATTCCCTCAAGACCAATTCCTTTCTTTTAGCAATCCCTGGATGTCCAGTAGTCATGTGATCATGACAGGTGGCAATGATGTCACCTCAAAGTCCTTGATCCCTGAGGATATAGATCCATCTATCATAACAGATCATTCCTCCTTCTTTCTTCAGTCCCTGCTCATGATTGAGTGATGGAGCAATCCTTTGATCCCACTTATAGGGGTCTCATGTGGTGCTCTTGATTCGTTCATGCATCTCTTCTTCCATTGGCATGATCATTGCCCAGAAGTATTCTGGTCATAGTAATACAACCTCCTTGTTGTCATCTCCTCCTTGGTTGTGATCTGTCCTTCGGCTGAGGAAATCAACCTTCTTGTTTGCTGCTCCAGCTTTGTGGTGGAGCCTATACTTGTATTTGGATAGTTCCGTGACCCATCTGGCTTGTCTGCAATTAAGCTTTTAGGATTGTCAGAAGTATCGTAGGTTCTGGTGATCAGTCCAGATTTCAAAGGTGTGATTGGCTCTGATGAGATAATGTTGCCACTCAGCAAGGGCGAGCATTATGGCTAGGAGTTCTTTGTCATAAATCTCATAGTTGTGCTCTGTTACTGTGAGTGCCTTTGACATAAAGGTGATGGGTCACCATTTGCCATCTTGTTCCTGTGAGAGTATGGCTCTGATAGCGCCTTCACTAGAGTCAGCCTCCACTCTGAACCTCCCATCCTGGCTTGGGATGGCCAGGATGACATCTTTGGCTAGTTGGTGTTTAAGGTCATTAAATGCTGCCTATTGGAAAACTCCCCAAGTCCATGGGGAATTCCCAGTTAATTGCATCATAGGTCAGACTATTTTGCTGTAATTCTGGATAAATCGCTGGTAGAAGTTGGTGAATCCAAGAAAAGATTGTAGTTCCTTCTTCTTCATTGGTTCTAGCCATTCAGTTATCCCTGCTACTTTGATAGGGTCCATCCTGATGCTTCCTTTGCTGATAATGACTCTAAGGTATTTGGTTTCCAATACCTCGAATTCACATTTCTCAGCCTTGAGAAAAAGTTGATGTTTCCTCATCAAAGATAGTACTTGTCATACTATCCTTCAATGCTCCTCCTTGGTTTTGGACATAATGAGTATGTCATCCAAGTAGATTGTTACCTTCCCCATAGCAATGAGATCCTTGAAGATATCATTCATCATCCACTGGAATGTGGCTGGTGAGTTGGTGAGTCCAAAGAACATAACCATTGGTTTGAACAAACTGTGGTTAGTTCGAAAAGTGGCCTTCTACTCATTGCCTTTTTTGATATGCACGTTATTGTACCCCCACTGGATGTCCAGTTTGGTGTAGGACTTGGCACCTCAGAGTTTGTCCATTAACTCTGCTATTAAAGGAAGTGAATAATGATTCTTGATCATCATCTCATTAAGCTTCTGATAATCCTGTACTGGTCAAAGTTTCCTATTCTTCTTTTTGATGAAAAAGAAGAGTAAAGCCATTGGTGACTTTGATAGTTGGATCCTTCCACTAGATAAGTTCTCTTCAAGGAACTTGTCTAGCTCCTGTTGTTCATTATTGCCCAGTGGATAACACTTGCAGTCTAGGTTGGCATTTGAGTTGGGGATTAGTTTGATGGCATGGTCCCAGAGTTTTACATCAGGTAGTTCATTGAAACTCTCTTTTTCGAATAAATCCTGATAGTCTCATGCCCATTTAGGTACCAATTCCTTGAATGTCCTTTCCTCTTTTCCAGCATTGGCTTTTGCTGCTAGGTCATTAGCATGGTGTATTGCTCAAATGCTAATGGCTCTTTGTAGGTCAATGGCAAGAATCATTTCACCATCTTCCATCTCTTCATCCCATTGGTCCTCAAGATCTTCATCTGGTAATTTGAATGGGATTTTCTGGCAATGACATTGAGCGAAAATGATATGTCCAGTCTTCCAATTGATTAGCAGATTGTGTCTGATTAGCCAATCATGGCCAAGGAACACTTCCTTGGTTCCTAGGTCAGTTACAGCTAAATCAATTTGTTCTGAGTGATCCCCAATGGTAAGCCTGAGCTCTACATATTTGGTGATCGATCCAGCTTGATTCTTGGTTCTGTCTGCATTATAGACTGGGATGGGTGCCACTGTTGCCCAAGTGGGCAATTGGTGCTTGTTGACAAAAGCCCAATTGATGAAACTCCCTGTGCAGCCACTGTTGATCAGGGTGGTGACTGCATAGGTAGATCGAGACATTAATGTCTTGATTTGGGCCTTGGCCAATAGGTCTTGTCCTGGGGACTTGGACCATCGAATGAATTTTCGTGGTCCATGTAATTCATCAAGCTATTCCAGGGCTCAGCATCATTCCATGGCCTGCATCTCAGTGATCATCTTGTCGATCACTTCTTTGGCTTGGGTCTTATATACCCAGTTCTTGAGTACTGCCTTTGCTGCTACTTCATCTTTCACATCTCTGATGGCCTGCCAAGTCCACTCAGTGTTGAATGGCTTTAGCTAATCAGTGGGGTTCTCTACCCTTATTCAGCCTAAAGGTGATTGAGTCTGCTTCATATTTTTAGCTTGGTGAGCTTTTGATGATGATGCACCTTTGGGGCTCTCTGCCCCTCTTCAGCCCTTCATCAGTGCTTGAGTGGCTGGTTTTGGTTGTTTTGGTTCCTTAGGTGATTCCATAAAAGTGGTACTGTCAGGTATATTTGAATGCATGCATAATTTAGACATAGGTGGAGTAACTACAGAAGGAAAATTGTCAGTCCATTCTATGGCTGGGGGTAACAGTCCACTTGTTAATATTTGGGCTGAGTCAGTGGAATCGCTCACTGCTTGGCCTCACCTTTTACCTCCTCAGGCTTATCTTCAGGCCTGAGGTCTTGGTCCTCCTTCATTAATTCCACAATCTGTGCTTGAATATCCTCCCAGGTGTGTTTATTCTTCTTTTAGAGGCAGTTTTGTGCTATGTGACCCTTCTGGCCACAATTGAAATATTTTCCCCCCTTCTTGAGGTGATCCATGTCCATTGGCTGACCCATTCTGGTAAATGTCATGCCTGTACTGGTTCGCTTCTCTCCAAAAGAAGTTGAGGTCAAGCCTCTGGACTTGGTAGACATGGTTGTGACAAGAGCAGAAGACTTTGAGCCTTGTCTCTGGTTTCTATAAGTCTCATATGCCAGGGTTGTTGCTTCTGCCTTCTGTCATTGGCATTCCTTATACATGGTGATGATTCAGGCCTTCCATTCATCATATCTGACTGGGATTCCCTGTCTGATGTTGGAAATAGTGATGAGGTAATGAGATGGTAGGCCCATCTTCATGTACTCAACCATTCATCTAGAGTTGGTGACATCGTTGTGGACTCTGGCAAGTCATCCAAGTCACTCCAACTCATTGAAATAATTGGTGGTGGCTTTGCTGGCCATCTTGTACTCCTTCATCTTCTGCTTATGGACTTCTTGGATGGCTGGATCTGTGAATTTGTTGATGATCATTTGTTTGAATACTGGCCATGAGGGGTATTGATGATGGGTCCTCATGATGGACCAGAATGTCAGAGAAATTAGGATCCACCAGGTCTTTGCTTTGTTGGCCATGTGAGTGACTGTGAATGTGACCTTGTATATATTGGCAAGGAAATATGGTGTGAATACTTGAAAGTACTGGTTGCAGTCAACCAGAAACTGGTCGATATCATCAGAGGCCCTCAGAAGAGTTTAGGTTCTGCTACCAGAACAGGTTTGATATTAAGGATTTGAGCCCCCACATTGAGAGATGGCATTGGATTGGGCCACCCTCCAGCAGACAGTCCTGACCATCCACTCGGGGGTCCTGAGAAGGAATGGAGAGAGCCATCATCAGCAACAGGACTTCCTGGCAGAGGAACTGTCTTCCATATGATCTGCCCATTCCTGACAGTCTAGCCTTGGGCAAGTGCCACAGGGTTGTCTTCTGTAGGGGCTGGTTTGGCAGATTTGGGGTTCTTGCTGCCCTCGGCTTCATCTGGTGGCAGCTGTCCAGTGAATGGTCGCCAAACCAGAAACCTCCACAGGTTCAGATGGTAACTACTCAGCTTGGGTTAGTATTAGGAAAGCCGAGATGCCATGCTGCAGATGGCAGAAGTGGTGAATGAGTATCTTGATGATATTGTTCAGATGGTGGATGCCATATTGGCTAGCTGGCTCAGCACAATACTTGGCATCCATGGTCTTGGTGTTGTGCCATACTTCGGCCTGTATGGCAGCAACATCTGCATCTGGTGTCCTAAATATTTTTTATTGTAAATAAAAATAGCCTGTTCAGTGGCTGCATATTGTAAAATCTCTGCACACTCAATGTAGTCAGCAGAGAGATATCTTTGTCCCATAGGCAACACCAACCAGATGTCATCCATCCACAATATCATTGTTTTCTCCTGGAACAACTCTATAAAATCCTGCTTTTGTGCTTCTCATGCTAACTCCCTCTGCTTCTGTTCATGCATATTGATATTCCACGAGCTGACCCAGTCAGTTGGAGGGTTCATGACTTCCTCATTATGATCCTTCTCCCTCTCATTATCCATGTTCCTGCTGGTGGTCTCACTGTCCACATCTCCCTTGAGGAGGGAACTGTCACATGGGTCATAGACCTCTGGGACAGCCATGCTGGGGCTGCATGCTGGGTCCAGCATCATCAGGTCCAGATCAAGAAGTAGGCTGTCGCTCAGGCTGCTCTGGGAGCTCCTCGATGCTTGTTGCTGCTAGCACCATTGCTCTGTGATACCGGCAGAAGTTTCTGTAAAACTTTGGATTGAGGAAGAGGGCCATGAAACTTTTGTCAAGAAACCTCTTGAGGTCGCCAGTTGGGTTGATACCCTCATCATCTCTCCTGATCATGCCTCTCTCTTCTGGGATTCCATCTCCCTGGACCAGGATGTTGTCTGTCTCTGCAATGGTATCAGTCCCATAAGATAGTGGGTGGTTGTTGTCAAGGTTTGGCTAGGCCTCTTTCTTGATGGGGTCTGCCCAGGGGTTGGACTCAATGGTGAGAGTGGCAGGTTCCCAGAAAGGCAAGTCAGAGGTGGTGGTCCTGACAAGGGTGTCAGTATGGCTTCTCCCTTCCATCCTTCTTCATTCCTCTGCCACTCATGCTCAGAGGTAGCACCCAAAGAGGGTGTTCTCCCTTATGATCTCATTGTCAACACATGCCTGCTCCTTCCTGTGCTTGGAAACATTATAGGTATGTCAAACTTGGTCCTCTCTGAGGAGGACTGTAACAGTGGGGTGGGCTGGCCATGTTCCTGTTGGTACTGCTCATGCACTTTCTGCTCTGCTAGTATGACTGCTAACTGGGCCATGCTCCATCCAGTCTGCTTTGATAGCAGCAGCCTGCCACCAGCAGTGCTCATCGATGTCATCATTCCAGTACTGATTATTTCCAGCCCTGGCTCTGCTGTTAGTCCTTCTGTCATTTGTGGATATGGTGGATCAAGACCCATGGCCCCTGGGACCTCAGGTCTCTTGAGCCATCCATGGAGCATCCAGGGAGTCTCTGGCATGATGTCTAATGCCAGTGCTAGAGATGGGAGTTGCTGTCCTGGTTGCTGGAATGCTGTGCTGGAGGGACAGGATGGGGGTGTCAGATCTGGGTCATTGAAACTCTGTAGCCCAAGGGTTTCCAGAGTCTCAGATGATTGCTGTTGGGGGTCATGGGGGGTATGTGTGCTGCTGACACTGCTCCTCTTCTTCCCTAGGATGTTCCTAAGTTGAGCTCCCAGGGATGTTTTCAGGGTCTGTTCCTTCTGTGGGTTGGAAGGACTGTCAGACAGAGGCAGGGATGTTGTGGAGGGGGAGGTCTGGTGTGACATTTTGGAGGATGGTTCAAATATGTTGGAATTTGTGATAGTGCCTGATTGTCCAAGCTACAATTGATTGGCATCCATGGCACAGCTGTATGATCACCAATAAACTGATCAAGATTCCTATAATAGATGCCAAGAGTTTGAAGAACTTGTGAGTAAAGTTTGGATCAGAAGGATTAAGGGCAGGTGGCATTCAGTTTCTCAGCATAATTGGGCTTGAGGAAGGGAAGCTAGAAGCTTCAAGCTAATTGTTAAGCCCAAACTCCACATGATAAACAGTTCAGAACCTCACACTTCAGGTTAAACTGTCTGAGTTCACTGATGTGTCAATAGAGGTGTGTGGTCAAGGCATTTGCAAGTCGCTTGAGATAGAATAGTAGAGAATAAACTTTAGCTCAAAGCTGGGGTATTACAGCAAGAGCTACACTACTTAAATACTGTTCTGTTATTAGGCTATTAATAAATGTTCACAAAAGATATTGTCTTTTGTAGAGCTGTTACCCCTGCTGTTGCCAGGCTCTCCACAAAAGCTGTTGTCTTGCTGTTGTGCTGTTGTTGTTGCACTGCAATTGGGGGACAAAAGGAGCAGTGTCTCTCTCTGCACAGTGCACAGCCATGATAAAACAATGACTGACTGGGTTGCTGAGCTAAGCATTCCCACAGTCCTAAGCACTGGCTTAAGTGCTCTGACTAAGCAAAAATAGGGGTCATTTCCAAAAGAAAAAGAAAGAAAAATAGGAAAAATTGTAACAACATGTATCAGCATTGAAAAGTAATCTCTTATCACCCTATCATCTCACACAGGAAAAAGGATTCAAGATCTCAATCACTGGATCAGATGTCACCTTCAACCAAGATGAAAAGGTTTGATTCACTGCAACTGTAAATGAGAGCAATATTGGCTATGTCAATGCTACCACACATTTGTTCTCAAAATTGGCCACTATCATTGCAAACTCAAGCTCCACAAGTACCTGCCAGATGGACAATACACTTTGGCATAGATGTTGCTGTTATCAAAACATGGACACTATATGGCATATGCACACAAAGCAGCTAGTAACTGGAATGAAGCAAGAGTCAGGTCCTTCAACTGATCCTATCTGCACACTACGCCTTGCTGGCAAACAGCATTGCCACAATGTTCTTTGTGGCTCCTCAGATCAGAAGAAACATCTTCTTGAGTGAGTATACAGTGATATCAAAGGTCTAATGCCTGTCACAACTCCAGAGGGCTATCACTACTGGATAACATTCATCTGCAGTATATCTGACACTTGGACCATCACACCTCTGAAGTATAAAAGTGATGTCTTTAATGCCTTCAAGCAGTTCAAAGCATATGTAGAGAATACTCATCCAGAACTCAAAATCATCAAGTTTCAGGAAGACAAAGGCAGTGAATATATGAAAAAGGAGTTTATTGACTTCTGTGCTGAGCATGAGATTAAAAGGCAACACACTGAACCCAATGAACCATACCAGAATGGCACAGCAGAATAAGCCAACCACACAATTGCAGAGGCCATCACTGCTATGCTAAATGAGTCACATCTTCCACCATCATTTTGGAACCTTGCTCTCTGAGTATTCATCCATGTCTAAAATTGCATCCCCACAGATCCTCTTTTGAACACCACACCCTTCACAGAATGGGACCTAAATCATTGAAAACCAGATATATCCCACTTTCATGTGTTTGGATGCTTTGCATATGTGCCAGTATGAAGAAAAAGACATCAAGCATTAGAGTCACATATCCAAAAATGTATCTTTGTTGGATATCCAGAGGGAGTAAAAGGCTGGCTATTCTGGAACCCTTCTATGCAGTGGTTCATTATCTCCAGCCATGCTGTATTCAATGAGCATGTATTTCCTGAAAACCACAGAAATATTATGAATCCTCTCAGTGACAATACACCTCCCACAAATAGACATAACAGCATAGATACTGCTATACCTGATGTGATGATGCCTCATCAAGGGAGAGAGGACATACCTACTGATAAGCCATCTCTGCCATCTGAGCAACTCTCATCATCACCATTCTCACCATCTAAGTCAGCTCCATCCACTCTATCAAATATGCAAACACCTTTAGGATCACCTCTTACTCCACTATCAAGCCTTTCAACATCTCCTACACCCTCATCACCACTCTCATGTCTTCAGGCATGCTTCAAGCCACAATATGACTCCAAAGGCCTTATAATTCCATCTCCAAACACTGGACATGGTTTTTGCCATAAACATTCTAGCACTAATATGATGAACTCACCAGACTCAGATGAATCTGTCTCTGTTTCTACTGATGAAACCACTGCTGAGCCAGAGCTTACTGAGACAGATATTGTCACAGGAATGACTTTTGTATTGCATGATGATGACTATATCATATATACAGAAGCTCTTGAGCTTGCATTTCAGACAGCAGTAGAGACAGCAAACCAAGCATCTGCATCCAATGATGGGCCAAAGACATTTGCAGAGATGATGACTCAGCCAGGAGAGGAAAGTGAAAAATGGTATGACACAGCTCAGTGGGAATTGAATGCACTGCAGAAAAGTGGCACCTTTCAGCTTGTAAAGCTCTCTCCAGAGTGAAAGGCTATAAGTGGAAAATGGGTCTTCAAAGTGAGGTGTAACCCTGATGGATCCATTGAATGCTACAAGGCACACTATGTTGCAAAAGAGTACTCACAGTGGCCAGGTTTTGACTACACTGAAACCTTCTCTCCTACTCCAACATGAGCAGCCATCGGAACAATCCTCACTCTTGCTGCACTTGAGGACTTGGAGCTCTAGAGTGTGGACATCTCATCAGCATTTCTGAATGGTGATCTGAAAGAGGAGGTATACCTTCAACAATCAGAGGGATTTGAGACAAAGAACAAGAGCTGAGTGCTTTGTCTCTTCAAGTCCATCTATGGACTGAAGCAGGCTGAGCATGAATAGCACAAAAAGCTCCACAGCACTATGATCAAGATGGGCTTTGACAGAGTATGCTGTGAACACAGCATATGAGTGTACAAGAGAGATAATGCTCAGATTATTGTCTCTGTGTTTGTTGATGATATAACAATTGCCACAAAGTCCATGGAGTCTGCATGACATGTTGTTGATGACCTTAAGAAGCACTTCAAACTTTATGATCTAGGTCCAACTTCATTCCTCCATGGTGTTGAAATACACAGGGACTGTCTAAACCAAACACTCACACTCTCTCAACCACAGTACATCCAAAAAATCCTAGAATGTACTGAAATGTCTGACTGTAACAGTGTCAGTACTCCTCTTGATCCACATACCAAGCTATCCAGCTTGATGTCCCCTGCTACTCCAGAGGAATGGGAAACCATGTGGCATATCCTATAACTCCAGATCTTTAGCTCTGTAGCATACTTGGCCATCACCACTCATCCTGACATAGCTTTTGCAGTCAGCATTCTATCATAGTTCAGCAAAAACCCTGGATTGAGGCATTGGGAGACTCTGAAATGCCTCCTCAGATACATAAGGAGGACAATCAACTTAAAATTGACATATTCACCTGACACTACAAACCCAGAGCTGTTCAAAGCATACACAGATGCAGATTATGGTGGAAACCCAGACAATGGGCACTTGACCTCAGGATATGTTGTCAAGGTGGGCACAGGCACAGTCAGCTGGATGAGCCAGCTGTAATCTATAGTAACCTTATTGACCACAGAGGCTGAATATGCAGCTGCCATCTCTGCTGGACAGGAAATTCTGTGGCTGCAAAATCTGTTCACAGAATTTGGTTTCCATCATCTGTTGCCATCTCCACTGCTGATTGACAACCAGTCTGCTCTCTCTGTTGCTTGCAATCCTGACCATCATGGTCATGTCAAACATCTTGACCTCTGCTTCTACTGGTTACAAGATGAGGTTGAGCAGAGGCACATACATATTAAACATCTTCACAAAAGCCTTGGAGAAGGAGAAGATGACTCACATGATCAGGCTGTTGGATCTTGAACTCTGAGAAGTATTGTGTCAAGGGGGAGTGTTGCAGGATGACACAAGTACCTGATGTCAACCTTATATAAGCATAGACAGTTTTGTCCTGAGTCAATAATCAACTGCCTTTAAGCAATTGACCATTGTACTCAGATGAGTAGTAGTCATATGTACCTCTGTCTTTAAGCAATTGACCATCATACTCAGCCTGGCCATTATTCACTGCATGAAAATAACCTGCCTGCAACAGTCCCATCATCCTCTACTGAGTCCAATACTTTTCTTTCATCATGTTGAGCACCAAGAAGTGTTGGAATTGAGGTGCTGGTCATTCAGAGGGAGACATATTAGACTCAGAGGAGAGGTATATTTTATTGTATAGAGTAAGAACAGTGGTGGTTCTGAGTCAAGTGAATAGGTATGAAAATGTCAAAATATAAGGTAAGCAGTAAAATATATATAAATAGAATATGATATTAAAGCCATGAAAACCAAATCTCAACAAGAAGACCAGTTCAAAGGGTCCAAGGAAGATGAGATCCAAAGTGAAACATGTCTGTTCCTCTCCTTTTGTTACTTGACCCTCTAGCCGATCATTCTCTAGGGCGATCTCAAGACACTGTGCCCATATGTTGGTTTTTTTCCCTCTTCTTCTCAATGACATATCAACTCAACATCATCCAGGCATGCTACAGGCCCCCTCTGGCATCTAATCCTGTTTATCCAAGCCTCTCTCCTTCAGAAGCCACTGTTTGTCTTCTGGATGAGCACACATGTTCCAATCAACAATGCGTGTTCATGGTCAAGCCTGACAGCCATCTTCAAATCCCAGAATCAAAGAGACCTAGGGTACTATTCAAAGTCCCTGTTCCTCAGGTGGATCTCCCAGCCCTAATGCCAAAGAATGAGTGTACCATCCTGTTCTCTATGACCTCACCAGGTAGTATGGTCTTTGGACACTTGGTGACAGATGCTCTTGCAAGAAGGCACCTCGCTGACTCCCACATCCTGGCCTCCTGGGACGAGAGGTTCAAATGGAGGACTGAATATGTCTGGCACTTTTCTGTGAATAGGATTAGCTTCTCCTCATTGGTGGTTAATACTGAATATAAACCCATTTCTGTAGTGGCCAGGATATGACATGAGGAAGATCATTGCATTTTCTCTCAAAAATGCAGGCATTCATATGCACGAAGACCTTGTGTTCTTTTTGGCTAGTCACATAAAGACATTCATCTTAGTATGCCCCTCTCTCTCTCACTTTTTTCCACTCCCCTCTTAACACATCCACTGTAGGAATGTATGAAAGGTGCACTCAAAGGTGCAGGCACTGACCTGAACTGGGCCATCACAGAGGACCACACCCTCGATGACTTTGGTATCTCATCATTCTGGATGCTGGAAAATGATATGTGGTGTGTCATGGTCACCATGAAACAGGATATTGCTGATGAATATTCATTCTGCTTGGAGAGAGCAGTGGTGGAGGTGGCAGTGGAAAAGGAGACAAAAAGGAAAGCCTCATGAATGTCTGAGGAAATGGAGGATGAGGAGTATGAAGATGGGGATGCTTATGATATGAGTGTGAAACAGGGATATTCTCAGTATTGTGGCAGTTATCATTACTAGAGTGCTCGACTATCCTATGCACATCATCAACAATTTGTTATTTCTTGAATTCTTCTGCAAGATCAACTACTTATCTTTTACAACAGAAATCCTATCTGAGATAAGGGCATGATCTTCTGCGATAGTAGAATGGTTCTCAATGAGATGATTGTAGTCTGTCTACATTATATTTACATGATGGGAATCTATCCTGAAGTTTGTCAGCATCGTACACGAGTATTTCTCACTGCCAGACCACTCATTTTGAAAGGTATTTTGTCTGTCGACAATGCAATCAAGGCAATGGATGTTGGCTGCCATGGAATAGTTGTCTCTAATCATTGTGAGAATATAATTCATAGCAATATTCAATGTGTGTTGAACATTTCCTTAGGCAGTTGACAAATTGATGGCTCTATTCTGTCCCTTGTTGCACTAGAAAAGATCACAGATGACCCTCACATTCAAGCTATGCAGATTGAGGGAAATTTTACTATCATTTTTGACTCTAGCATATGGTGAGGTAGTGATATAATTAAGGCCATTGTGCTTGGTGCACAAGCTGTCTTATGTATGTGGTTTCTGATTCTGTTGAGTGTAATTCTCAATCTATCCAGTGGGTTGACCCTACATGTACGGTTTTGCTATTAGCAGCAATCAGGGAGTTCAAGAAGTCATACATGGCATACTGTGTGAAGCTGAAATCACTCTAGGATTGTGCAGGTATTCTAACCTGAGCCAAATATGGGAAAAGAAGAATAAAATCATGGAGAAGATGGACTTGGGTTTCTATTCACCTTAGACTTTAAACATCTGTATTCTGTGGTGGCTGAGAAAAGAATGTATTTCATGGTTTCCAATGATGTGTTGGAATTGGAGGCAACAATTAAACCTTCTCTTCATCTTAGGGTTAAGATGCCAATGCCGCAGAATGGAGTTTACAATCACATATTTCTCACTCCACTCCAGTCATGATGACCTCTTCCCTGAATACATTCTCTTCAGGTTGCATGCTGCCATTCTGTTTTCTTAGTACAGTTGACTATCTCACAATGCATATAGTCAGAAGACACCAAAACTGTATGTGTTTATAGATTTATGCAGAACCAAAATAGCATGTGATGTGACATGTGACTTTATGTGACAACATCATCATTGCCCCAAAATGCTGTCAGTGGCTTTTGGGTCAGCTTTCCATGCATCTCCTTGAATAATGCCTCTCTCAACTTCCTCAGCTGTGGTACTAATCCACCCTGGTCACCTTGTGAAACACAAAATGCCTCCAGCTTTTGAATAAGCTCAAATCCTTCCCTTGTAGTTATCAAGGTCTGTTCTTTCTCACCCTCCTCTTTCTCTTCTTCCTCCTCATCATCATCAATGACAGTTATTTCCCCATTTTCTACTGCAATATCATGCTTGACAGCAGCAACAATCTCCTCATCTGTTGGCATCACCTCAAGATCTTCAGTATACTCTTCTGCAATAGAGTTAACCATCTCTTCAATGGTTGGAATGAGACCAAACATGCAATTTCATTGTTTCAATTCAACAAGATGGTCCTTCAACATTATCTCTGCTGTCTGGAGCTGTTGAATGGAGGCAATTTGGGTGGGAGATGTGTTCATTTTTGACTGTGACAAAGAAGCCAACTGATTGACTGCCTCCAGTGCTTTACCAACATCATTCTCTGCATTCATAACAGTCATAAGAGCAGGACACCAGTCAGCATCAGCATATTGGTTTCCAAGCAGATCCTGCAATGCCTGTTCGATCCCTGGAAGCATGTATTTGTCTGTTGAGGCAAAGTCATGAACAAGGTTCTATGCAGACTTGAGGAGTGAGGCATCTTGAAAATTATTGGATGGTGTGGTAGACTGTGACTTGGGTGCATTGTCAGGCATTATACTGGTGTGTTTCCAGCAGTTTGCTATCGTTTCACTGCTGACATTTGCCCAAGCATCATGAGTGATAGTCATAGCTTCAAGAAGATCAAGCTTGAAGATCTCAGACTCTCCAAGATCATTGAGATCAAGTGCATGGATATACATGGCATTCTGATAATGTGCCTTGAAGCAGCAGATAATATCAGCATCTAGCAGCTGAACATATGGAGTCATATTGGGCTCAAAGAACTCCAGCTTTATGTTATGAAGTGTATAAGCAATGGAATGCCCTTGAAAGTTGTCCAAGGTCAGCAGAACCTGTCATATCTTCCTCTTTATTTTTAAATCAAACATTTTCATCCACTCTGTAAATATTTTGCTCATCATCCAGGCCTTCTTGTTATTCTGATAATAGAATCCTATTACTGTTGGACTCTTTTTTTTAAAACACCATAGTTGCTTTGACTTTCTAATAAAAACAACTGGCATCCACTCACTCTCATCTGCATTCACAGCAAAATACATGGTGATGTGAAACTTGTCCTGTTTCTGTTCACTCATAAGACCAGACACCAAGATACAATCTGGAATAGCAAAGATGACAAGACCAGATTCATTAATATTCTATCTGTCCTACATCACATATTTTATCATAATGCTATAAAGACACACATGTTCTTTCTCCACTGCCACCATATCCACTGAGCCTGCTTCTCCATGCTGCCAAACCTCCTGAATCTTCCATGCCTTGCAGAATGACCTCAACCATCCCTCTCTTTTCAAACACTGATCCTCTGGAATATTCATCAGATTTTCAATCTGATTTCACTTCTCTATCAGCATTGCATCAGTCACAGTCTCATCTCAAAGCTGCATGTTCTGATACCAGGATGCAACAGCATGCTCCACATCAGGTTGGGTGACAATATGAGACTTTTTGGATGATAGTGCATTAGGGTTCTCATTTGCATGCTGTTTGATTTTTGTATGAGATGCCAGTTTCCATAAAAGAGTTGATTGGGTAAAGAGCAGTACACCTTCCTTTTAGTTTGTGAAATGTGCCACAATGTCAGCATGTCAATGGGAAGGATGGTTATCAACATGTTTGAATACTATGAGCCAGTCTCCTGTTGTGAGATGTGGGCAGGAGATCTGCTTTAGAGGCTGAGCTGATGATGTGTACATTGGGACTTTCTCCTTCTGTTTTGTATGCTTATATGGATTTCCAGGTTTAGCATGCAGTTTTTGTGTTGGTTCAGAAGGCATGTTTATAGAGATATAGGCTGTGTCACTTTACAATAATTTTTTTTGTGTTTGTCATAGTCTATACAAACAAATTATGTTCTTTATTGTTCTAATATATGCATAATGTCATATCAGCTTACTATAATTTTTGATCTGACAATGCATATTCCTAACTAGAACCATATGCATTATGCGATATGCATTTCTAGCCTATTTCCCTGCTTCTCAACTGCATTCCAGCCCAATCCATATGCAAAGTCAGAATTATGCATTTCGACATCATGCATTGTGAGATAGTCAACTGTATTTGGAAAAGTTAAAGCTATTGTGCATACAATCAAATTTTAAAAATATGGACTTCCTCATATGTATCTTCTGATTTTTTTAGATTCTGAATACAAAATCCATTCTTTGCTAATGTTGATTCAGTTTCATCTGCTTAAATTTCAGATCCTGAAACATATCCAATTCTTTATAAGATTGTCACCAGATGTATAGTTTATAGTCCCTGTGATAATCACTGCATGAAAGATAGTCACTGTATAAAAAACTATTGAAAAGAATTCAATGATTATACTGAATTCACTACCAGTGATGGATATCCTAATCTGGCACATCCTAACAATGGTCATGAGTATGTTAAGATGAATGGTTAAACATATACTGTCTACACCAACTATATATTGTTTTATATAATATTTATCTTAATATACATTATAACTGTCACATCAATATAGAGGTTTGTGTTACTGTCAAGACTATCAAATATATTCATAAATATATTTACAAGGGTCATGTTATGATTTTTCCCTTTTTTTTCTTGAATAACCCCTATTTATGCTTAGTCAGAGCATCTAGACCAGTGCTTTGGACTGTGGGACAGGCTTAGTCATCATAATAGGCTGAGTCTGCTATTGTCCTTCAATGTGATGATGACCCTCAATAATGGACAATACTCTTTTGTAGATAGTAATGATGCTCAAGAACAAAGGGCACTATAATGTAGAAGCTCACAATTAGTAGGAATATATTTAACTCAAGCCTGAACAGTATATAAGTAGTGTAGCTCTTGCTGTATATCTTCAGCTTTAAGCTAAAGTTTATTCTTCTACCACTTCATCTTGAGCCAATCACCTTTGGCCTTGAAGCACTAGATTTGCAAGCACACACAAGTGAACTCTAGTGTGACTGTATAAACTTGATATAGTGCTAGTTTATTATATGTTCAGATCACATGCAACTTGGGCTTAACAATTAGCTTGAAGCTTACACTTCCCTTTTTTTACACATATTAGCATGAAGAAAACTGAATGCCACTATCAAATACATCAACCCCTGATCTCACTGATGACTTCTTCAAACTATTGGCTTCTATTATTGAAACACTTCTAAGTTTACTTGCAATCATCCAACTTTGTTGAGGATGACAATCAATAGCTGCTTGGATAGTCAGGCACTATCAAGCTTTCCAACAGGTATAACAGATTCTATAAAATGTTATGCCTGACCTCCTCTTCTATGACATCCTTATCTCTGCCCAAATGTTCTTTCAGCCTGCCTTTGGAATTATACCCAAAGTCCAGCCTGATGGCTCAAATCTGAGAAGTGATATAGAGAAAGAAGAACACTGATATCCCTCTTGACTCTCTCAACCAATTAACAGAAACAGCAACACTCAGCACACTGGGTTCAGAAACTCATGGATACTGACACACTTTTCTCTAGTCTCAAACCATGAAAATAAAAACCTCTCTGACAACTTCTTTAACAATAAGCCATCTCCTAACCCTTCCACTGCTCCATCAGAGCACAGAATTGGGGACCATGCCTGAGACTCTCTTGATGCTGCTCAGGTGGCTCCAGGATCCTGGAACACATCCTCAGACTCTGGATATGACTCTCTCTATACAACCCTGGCTGAAAGCCTAACTACCTCTGTCCACACTGACTATGGTAGTCATAGGGCCACTGACCTCTGGTCAAACAATGAAGACCCACAAGAGAGGTGGGGAATAAGGCTCCATGCCTAGGTCAACTCAGATGGAAACCTTTGCACTAGACTTAGCCTTGATAGGGGCCTACAGGAACATTTTACACAAGCAGCAGAAACAGACTGAGCCAGTGCTCTTGCTGAGTATGCAGTGGCTCAGGCTCAGAATAAATATGAGAAGGCCCAGTATGACAGGCAGTACCATCACTGCCAGCATGAACTTGAGGCTGCCACCTGGAGATCTGATTCCCCAATCTGGTATAGCCTCTGAACAGAAACTTCAGGCCCTCTCTTCTGAGAGCCCAGCACATCAGCAGAAACAGACCCATGGACAGGATCTGCAGAAGCCATCACCCTGAGTAAAGCCACTTAGAGAGACACTTATTCTCCTGCCTCCAGAAACCTTACCATTGCCAACACAGATATCATTCTCTCAGACTCCAAATCCATCCTTGATGCCTATGGACTTCAAGTGCTTCTTGATATCCATATTTCTGACAATGGCCTCCAGTGATTCCTTGGAGGAAGGGTTGCAGGATTATTCCTCAACCCACACTTCTATTGAAACTTCCATCAGTATCACTGAGAATTGGCAGAAGCAAGAGCATGAGGTAGTAGAAGGATATATCCTGAGATCAGCACTGGCCAACCTCTCACAGAGTCTCCTCCTAGCCCCATCCCTGATGCTACCAGTCCCAGTATCAGGAATGAAGACCAGTTCTCCCACAATGATCAAGCCCCACATCCCATCCATCTATGATCAGCCCAGCAGCTTTCCTGTTGAGGACAGCAAAAAAGAGGCAGATAATAAGGACAAGAAAGATGAGGAGAGTGATTGGTTTGCTCTCCCTAAGGCTTTCAAATATCCAGAGGACCCCAGTGAGATACTGGATAAGAAAGTATTGTTAGAGGAGATACAATAGAAATAGGGGAAAGAGTATGAAAGATTATACTAGAAAGAAACAGTGATTTTATAGAGGGATATTAGTTGGCTAATGATGCCTCTGAGATGAGAGTATACAGCCATGGATGATACTGAAAAAAAGGACATTTTATAGTATGCTGTGACTGAACAAGCTATTTTTATTTATAACAGGACCCACTCTGAAAACCAACTGGGAAAACTCCTAGCATACAAGTCCAAGTACAAGATTGAGCTGATGCTGTGGACTCCCCAAATCATGCTGAAACATGCCATTTATATGGCACCATCTATTTAAAGTGCTGGAATATGGTACACCTATACAACCCCTTCAATTTGAAGCTCTGCCAGTTGGCTCAACTGATCCTGACCTTAACTGATAAGCTAAACTACTGGGTTCCAAAACCCTTGGATTAGCAGAGAAAGCCAACTCTTTAGCAGGCAACTGCCACCAGATAAGGCCAGACCCAGTGGGAAGGCTCCTGAGGTGGATAATCCAAAAGCAGTAAAATTAAGATTTATTATACAAAATGGGATTATAGTGCAAAAGGAAGCATCACCTCCAAACAGCCCAGTTATGGATGACATCTTGCTCCACTCATTCCCCAGCCTGCCAGCTGAATGGTGATGGCCACCATTCAATGAGTACCCAAACCTAATAGAGGCATTACCTGCTGTAAAGCTTGCAAACTCTCTGGTATGAGAAATATGTGTCTGCTCTTGCAAGTTCTTCTATAATCATAAGGGGGAAATCCAGCAGCTCAGAGTGAATCCAACAGAATCCACTTAGAGCAGCAGCTCATTGGTAGAACAAACTCTAGTGTCTGCTTTGAGGCAGATAGACAGGACATAAGTGGAGTGTAAGGGGATAAGGTAGAAAATCTGAGAATGACTCTGAGCTGTCTGCTTGCACAATACCAGGCTCAAAGACTTTTGGGTATGCTTATGGCTTTGGCTTATTGGAGACTAGCAGAATTTTATTCCTTAGCTTTGTATCATAAAAGTTAGTTTTTTTCTATCTACAAGGTTATTCCTTAAATACCAAGATTCCAGAAGCCCACCTCCTTATCAGCTGTGGCCTCTACATGTGTCCAGACCAGTGGGACACCACCATTCTGCTCAGCAGGTCTACTATCTATGAGTGAATCTGCTACACCTTCTATATCTGGTGTCTCATCAAATAGCTTTATAAGACTATCCATGCCTGATCCATCTCTGATTGGATGAAGTATCCCTTGTGTACATGCTCCAGCTGATATACATCCACTCCTAAGTGCTACAGTTATTCATCAGATGCAAAGAGGATGGACAATGGGAAGCTATCTGTTATTATCTTGCAGATTGTTGATCACACAGCAGGTCTCTGAGTGGGTCATGTCAGTGATCCATTGCTTGAACCATAGTGGAGAAATGGTTCTTTGTTTTGAAGGCAGAATAAAGCTTACTGCTCAGCTCTCTTGATGCTCTGGCAGATCTAGAGTCAGAGCAACTGGAATTTGATGCCCATGAGCCAATGGTGCAGCACACCACAGACACCACCATCATTAATTGTTAGCCTGATTTGGTTTGCAAGCTTTGACCATTTAAAGGCACATCAGATAATATTGATCACTTTCTTATTGACTGTAAGCAATACTTCAAAGTATACTCTGTGTACTTCTCTTTTAATATTTACAGAGTCTCCTTCACCTCCACCTATCTAGAAGATAAAGACAAGGTCTGGTGGACCTTGCTCTCCCCTAGCCTTTTTTCAACAATCAGGCAGCATCACTGACTGTCATCCTGGCTGGTATTCAAACAACTCCTTTATGACAAGTTCACCAATCCAGCCATGCAGGAAGTATACAAGAATAAGATGAGAGAGTACAAGATGAGAGATAAGCCCACCATCAAATATTTCAATGAGCTGGAGCAACTTGGCAAGCTTGCCAGAATACAGGATGATGTCACCAATAATGGGAGGATGGTTGAAATGCTCAAATGGAGGGCATCTCCCTCCTACATCAAAATGATCTCAGACATCAGAATGAATATTCCAAAAGAATATGATGTATAGAAGGAATGGATTACTGAAATATATAAAGAATGACAGCAACAGAAGATGAAGCAGGCAAACCTTCAGGGTGATCACAAGCCCTATCAGCCACCAAGTATAAAGCCTGGCAATCAATCCAGCTCTACCAAAACCAGTGCCTCATCATCTAGTACTCCCACATATGGAATCCAGAAGACAGACACTGGCACCATGTACACTGGGAGTGGCAAGCTGATGGACATAGATCAGCTCAAGAAAGAGGGCAAGTGCTTCAATTGCAGACAGAAGAGACACCTTTCATGAAACTGCCTGACAAAGAAATGAACCCATAAAGATATCAGAGTGCAGATCACCAAGCTGCAGAAGGAGGCAGAAGGACTTAAGAAGCTCAGCAAGGACATAAGGGTGGAGGAGGTAAAAGATGGAGCCAACCAGTGAGTGATTCTATTAGATCAGCTGATGGACTTAGCAGTGTGTCTTAAACAGCTGCTGGGCAGACTGATAGTACTTCTGTAGCTATATCTATGCCTAAACTATCTGTGCATTCAAATATACCCTTATCTGCTGCTACAAAACCACCAAAAGAATTGCCTAAACCAAAAACTCAACCACCCATGGGCTGAACAGAGAGAGCAACCTCCATCAGATGGCTCAAGCCCTTTGACACTGAATAGACTTGGCATTCCATCAAGGACACAAAGATAGAAGAAAAAGCAAAGGCAGTACTCAAAAATTGGGTACATAAGACCCAGGCTGAAGAAGTGATCAATAAGATAATTGAGAAAATGAGAAAAGCTGAGCAATGCCAAGCCTTGGAATGGCTCAATGAGCTTAAAGGACCCTGAAAGTACATTCAACAACAGAAGACCCCAGGACAGAACTTAACCACCAAGGCCCAAATCAAGATACTCACATCCTGTTTCACATACACAGTGATGGCCCTGATTGACAGTGGCTGTACTGGTAGTTCTATCAATCATGCTTTTGTTGACAAAAACAAACTACCAACTCAAGCCACTGCTGCCCTGATACCAGTGTACAATGCTGATGGTACTAAGAATCAAGCTGATTTAATTATTGAATTTTTCAAGCTATGACTAACCATCAGTGACCATTCAGAGTGGATTGACCTGGTCATCACAGATCTAGGAACCAAGAAGGTATTCCTTGATCATGATTGGCTCATCTAGCACAACCCACTTGTTAATTAGAAGACTGACTGAATCACATTTGCATAATGTCAATGCCATAAGATTCCTTTTGAGCTGCTGGATGAAGATCCTGAGAATCAGTGGGATGAAGAGATGGAGAACAGCAAGACTATTCTTGCTATAGACATGCAACAGGTGATGCACCATGCCAATGACTTGGCTGCAAGGGCCAATGCAGAGAAAGAGGAGAAGACATTTGAAGAGATAGTATCTGAATGGGTCTGAGATCATCAGAACCTATTCAGTAAAGAGAGTTTTGACAAGCTATTAGAACCAAAGCCATGGGATCATGCATTCAAACTGATTCTGAATGCAAATGCTAACTTGGATTGCAAGACATACCCTCTTGGGAACCTAGAGCAACAGGAACTCAACAAGTTCCTAGATGAAAACCTCTTTAGTGGATGAATCCAGTCTTTCAAGTCACCTATGGCTTCCCCCTTCTTCTTCATCAAGAAGAAGGATGGGAAACTCTGGCCTGTCTAAGACTACTGAAAGTTGAATGAGATGATAATCAAGAATCACTATCCCCTCCCACTGATTTCAGAGCTCATGGACAAACTACAGAGAGCTTGATTTTATATGAAACTGGACATCAGATGGGAGTACAACAATATACAAATCAAGGAGGGCAATGAGTGGAAGGTGGCCTTCTGGACCAACCATGGTCCATTCAAACTAATGGTCATATTCTTTGGCCTTACAAACTCTCCTGCAACCTTCCAGTGGATGATGAATGACATCTTCAAAGATCTCATCACTGTTATGAATTTTCCATTCTTTTCTTGCTTTTACCCCTATTTATGCTTAGTCAGAGCACTAGGATGAGTGCTTAGAACTATAGGACAAAGCTTGGTCATCACAACCAGCCAAGTCCATCATTGTCTTTCAATGCAACAGCATTGCCCAACAATGCACAATCAGCCTTTTATGTATAATAACGATGCTCTAGGACAATGGACACAATGGACCCAGAAACACACAATTAGCCATAGTATTATTAGCAGACTCTGTACAGTATTTAAGACTGCTTGCTCTCACTGGTAAAACCCAGCTTCAAGCTAAAGTTTATCTTCACACTATTCTATACTCAAGCTGATCTTTTTGGCCTTGTGACACTCTGATCAGAATATGCATCAGTGAACTCGGCTGATTCCTCAAAGTGCAAAGGGACACCTGTTTATCATGTGTATCTGTTCACATGATGCTTGAGTCTAACAATTAGCTTGAAGCTTGATCTTTCCCTTCCTCATGCATTATAGTGTGGAGAAAACTGAATGCCCTCAGTAACTCCATCAGACCCGAACTTCAACTGAGAGTTCTTTGAACTCCTTGCTTCTATCATTGGAACCCTGTTAGGATTATTGGTAATCATCCAGCTGTGCCAGGGATGCCAATCAATCACTGCCTGAGCTATCAGGCATTATAATGAGTTTCAGCACACCTGACAAATTCTTTGCAATGTAACCCCTGACTTACCTCTCCATGACATCCTCAAATTCTGATGAACATCCCACCAGCCTCTGACAAGCCTCCTACCCAAAGCTGGGCCTAGTGGCTTGCATCAAAGAGATGTTCAAGAAGAAGAAAGACACTGATACCCCCCTCAACCAGCTAGCAGAAACAGCAACAATTGCCTCACAGGATTCAGAAACCCCTACCAGCAGGGCTCCATTTCTGACCATGAAGATGAGAGACTCCTGACAGACTTCTTTCAGCAGTCTCCCTCCTCTGACCCTTCCAGAACCTCTCACACCCATGGGATTGGTGACCATGCCCAAGATTCCCTCAGTCTCATTCAGATGGCTGCAAGAACCCACTCTGCAGGCTCTCAAAGCCAGTCTCACAGTCCTCCCACTGTCTCAGTCAGAACCAGCAGTGAGTTGAGGTGGGCACCCTTGGACTAGCTTGATGATGAGCATCAAATCTGAGAAAACTGAAATGAAATTATCCACAGGCTATTCTCTGCATGGAACCTTAATATTCTCTTCAATTATGATGACACCCTCTGACAAGAAGAGCAGAGACAGCAGGATGCTCTGCAGCCCCTCTGTAGCAAGCTTGAGGAGTGCCTCATTCTCCAGAGGCAGGCATGCTGGGCTGCTGAATATGACCAGTAGCACAGGGAGCAGCAGCAAAATATTGAAAGAGACCAGCTGGCAAGGGCCAATATCTCAAACTGGTATAGGCTTCGACCTGAGGTTGCATCAGTCCTTGCACCAGTATGAGCTGACTGCTTGCTCTCTACTCTCATATTCAGAGAACCCAGCACCTCAGGATCTGACCCCTGGGCCCCTGCAGTCTGGGCAAACACAGAAATCCTCACCACAGATGAAGCTCAAACTCAGAACAATGCTCTAAGTGCCTCTGCTTACCTCCCAACCCCTCAATATCCCCCTTCCCAAAGAACCCCTAGTGTTGACACTATGTTTGGGAATGACAAGTCTGTCTTCAGACACTATGGACTACAAGTATCTGGCAATGCCCACATCTCCACCTGCACCCTCCAAGGTTTCCTTGGGAGTTGGATGATCAAACAACTCCTCAATGACAGGTACAGGGGAAACATCCAGCTCTATTGTGAGCAGCAGGAGAGAACCAGTATGACTCCAATATTGGAAGTCAGCCCACTTTCACCTACCTTGATGCTTTGGACTTTTCAGGCCCCACTGCTGGGCCTAGTACTCAGCCAGAGCAGCAGGTCAACCAAGACAGAATGACTGCATGGGGACAAGGAGAATTTCTATAACCTGCCTGATGATTCTCTCTTTGAGAAAGAGGAGGATGCTGAGCCTGAGGGTGATGAGAAAACTGAGAGTAGTGAGCTGCCTCATACCAGCAGGACACTCACATATGGACTACAGGAGGATACAGATGAAGAAGAGCTAGAGAAAGCAATTTATGATGCCAGGATGTAGGAATATCAGGAGTTGTACCTGCAGAGGGTAAAGTTTTTGTGGAGTGATGCTACCTGAGTAGTATTGCAAATGGGACAATTATATTTGCACTCAACACCTAATGAATGAACAGAAATCTTGAGGCATGCAGCAACCAACTATGCCACTTGGCAATACAACAAAAGACATTCAGAAGATCCAGTCAGCAGACCACCCAAGTATCAGCTGGCATCTTCAATATGACCAATGCCATGGTCACCTCTGGTCACCCTGAAATAAGCCATGTATATGGCTCCATCAATCCAAAGCACATTTTCATATACCACCCTCTCCTCATCCTCCACAGCAACTTGGCTGTCTCAGTCCTGACCCCAAGCTGCAAAGCTGCCAAACTTGTACCAAAACCCTTGGACCAGTAGAGGAAGCCAAATCCTCAGAGGACAACTGCCACCTAATAAAGCAACAGGGAGTGGTAAAGGAAAGAAACCAATACAGGATGATCCTGAAGCTGTTTGATTAGAATTTACCATATGAGATGGCATCATCATGCAGAAGGAAGCAATACCACCAGGGAGCCCCATCACAGATGATAATTCCCTTCACTCATTCCCTGGGCCTCTGGCTGAATGGCAACAACCTCTGTTCTCAGATTGGCCCAATCTGATAGGCACATTATCAGCAGATGCTGCCATATTGCAATGCTGACCTGACTTGCTTCAAAAACCCTGCTCTTTTAAGGGTGCATCAGATGACATCAACTGATTTCTAGTTGATTGTGAATAATACTTCAAAGTCTATATCAGATATCTTGGCATCGATATAAACAAGGTCATCTTCACCACCTCTTACCTTGAAGAGAAGGTGAAAACCTGATGGATCTTGATCTCCTGAAACTTCTGATCATCAACTTGAGAGCACTACTGGTACTCCTCATGGCCAGTGTTCAAACAAATGCTACATGACAAGTTCATTGATCTGACAGTACAGGAAGTACACAAACAGAAGATCAAAGAATACAAGATAGGCAATAAGGCAGCAACAGATTACTTCAATGAGCTGGAGCAGCTTGCAAAGCTTGCTGGGATTCAGGATGACATTGCAAATGATGGGCAGATGGTTGAGGCTCTCAAGAGAGGTGTCCCCCTCCTCATACATCATGATGATCTCTGCTATCAGCATCAAATTATTAATGCCAGTGGGATATGATGAATGGAAGAAGAGAATCATCAAGATATATAAAGAGTGACAAAGGCAGAAAGTGGAATCGTCAACCCTTCAAAATTACTCCAAAAAGCTGACCCCACCAACTCTGAGCAAGTTGTCAGAGACAACTGCCAGAAAATCATCAGGACCCTTGATGGCTCCTGCTTATAGAGCCCAGAAGACTGGAACCAGAATGATGTATACAGAAGCCAGGATGCTGATGGATATTAACCAAATAAAGAAGAAGGGTAAGTGCTTCAACTGTGGCCAGAAGGGCCACATGGTGAAGAACTGCTTGAAGAAGAAACAAACATGTGAAGACATCAGGGCACAGATTGCCAAGTTACAAAAGGAAGAAGAAGAACTCAGCAAAGAGACCAAGATAGAGGAAGTAAAAGATGAGGCCAACCAGTGAGTGATTCCACTGGGTCAGCCAAAGACTCTTATAGTGTGCAAGCAATAGCCACTAGTCAGACTAATGATATTTCTGTAGTTACTCCTATGCCTACTATGCATTCAAATATACCCCAGTTATCCACCTTACACCCCAAAGAATCACCAAAAGAAAAAACTCAAATGCCTTCAGGCTGAACAGGGGCAGAGAGCCCCACTAATTGGCTCAAACCATTCAACACTGAATAGATCTGGAGGGCCATCAAGAATGCCAAGGATGAAGCCACAGCAAAAGCCATACTTAAAAACTGGGTCCATCAAACTCAAGCAAAAGAAGTAATTGATGAAATAGTGGAAGGGATGAAAAGGGCAGAACAGTGTCTAGCCCTGAAATGGCTTGATGAACTCTGAGGACCATGAAAGTTCATCCAGCACTCCAAGACTCCAGAACAAGATTTGATCACTAAAGCCCAGATTGAAACACTTACATCTTGATCGACCCATGCTGTGACTGCTCTGATTGACAGTGGTTGCACTAGAAGCTCAATTAATCATGCTTTCATCAACAAGCACAAACTTCCAACCTGAGCCACAGTGGCTCCAATTCCAGTTTATAATGCAGATGGAACCAAGAACCAGGCCAGTTCAATCACTGAATTTGTCAAGCTCAGGCTCACAATTGGTGATCACTCCAAATGGATCAACCTGGCAGTCACTGATCTGGGAACCAAAGAAGTCTTCCTTGGTCATGACTGGCTAATACATCATAATCTGTTAATCAATTGGAAAACCAGGAGGGTCACATTCACAAGGTGCCAATGCTGAAAAATTCCATTTGAACTGCCCAATGAAGACCCAGAGGATCAGTGGGATGAGGAGATGGAGGATGGGGAAACCATCCTCACCATTGACCTTCAACATGAAGCACATATCCACACTGTTCATCATGCTAATAACCTGGCTGCCAAGGCCAATGAACAAAAGGCAGAAAGAACATTCAAGGAAATAATGCCTGAATGGACACATGATTGCAAAGACTTATTTGAAAAGGAAAGTTTTGATGAGTTACCTATGTCAAAGCCATGAGATCATGGGATTGAGCTGATTCCAAATGCCAACACCAATCTGGATTGCAAAACCTATCCTCTTAGCAATAACAAACAAAAGGAACTTGACAAGTTCCTAGATGAAAACTTGTCTAGTGGACAAATTCCACCATCAAAATCCCTGATGGCCTCCCCATTCTTCTTTGTCAAAAAAAAGGATGACAAGCTTTGACTGATCCAAGATTACCAGAAGCTTAATGAAATGACCATCAAAAACTGGTACCTGCTTCTGTTGATCTCAGAGTTAATGGACAAACTCCATGGCACTAAGTTCTACACTAAGCTTGACATCTGGTGGGAGTATAACAATATCTGAATCAAGGAAGGAGACAAATGAAAGGCAGCATTCAGGACAAATCAAGGACTATTTGAGCTTACAGTCATGTTTTTTGGGCTCACTAATTTTCTGGTGACTTTCCAGTGGATGATGAACAACATCTTCAAGGATCTCATCTCTACCGAGAAGGTTACCATCTATCTTGATGACATTTTGATCATGTCACAAACAAAGGAGGAGCACAGAAGACCAGTGTGACAGGTGCTAACCTTGATGAGAAAACACAAACTCTTCTTCAAGGCAGAGAAGTGTGAGTTTGAGATACTTGAAACCAAGTACCTCAGGGTCATCATCAGTGAGGAGAGTATTAGGATGGACCCCATCAAGATAGCAGGAGTAATGAGATGGCTGGAGCCAATCAAAAAAAAAGAACTACAGTCATTCCTTGGATTCACGAACTTCTATCAGCACTTCATACAGGACTATAGTAAGGTCATCTGACCAATGATCCAGTTAACTGGCAATGCCCCCTGGACTTGGAAACCATCTCAACAAGCTGCCTTCAATGACCTCAAATAGTAACTTGCTGAAGACATGGTCCTCACTATCCTGACACAAGAAGAGAAGTTTCAAGTCAAGGCTGACTCAAGCAAGAGAGCAATCAGGGCTGTCCTCTCCCAAGAGCAAGACAGAAAGTGGTGACCTGTTGCATTCTTGTCCAAAGCACTCACTGTCACCAAGCAAAATTACAAAATCTATGACAAGGAACTCCTTACTATTATGCTTGCTTTGGAAAAATGGTGGCATTATCTAATTGGGGCTATAGAGATTTTTGAGATCTGGACCAATCATCAAAACCTCCAATATTTCTGGCAACCACAGAAGCTGAACCGATGACAAGCCAGATGGGTCACAGAACTCAGCCAATACCAGTACACCCTTCATCATAAGGCAGGAATGGCCAATAAGAAGGCTGACCTTCTCAGTCGACAGGCAGACCACAATCAGGGGAGAGCCAATAATGAAGGAGTAACATTATTACAACCTAAACATTTTAGGGCCATGATAATGCTGACCAAGAAGAAAATTCATGAATGAATCAAGAGTGCAACATAGGACAATCACAAATGAGACCAACAAGTGGCCTCCTCATTGAACCATGAATGGAAGATGATGAAGGAATGAGACCTGATCTGTTATGATGGGCAAATCTACATTTCCTGGGATCAAGGACTTTGTCATGAAATCATTGCCACCTGCTATAACCATGCAACTGCTGGTCACTCTGGCACCACCAAAACCAAGGAATTGGTGCTATGAGAGTATTAGTGGCCTAAGATGGGCAGCAATATCACAGCTTATGTTAAAGCATGTGAAACTTGCCAATGAGACAAATCATCAATGCAGGCATGAGCAACTCCACTCCATCTAAATGAGGTCCCATCATCACTATGGACCCATATTTCAGTTGACATGATCACTGGACTACTGGACTGTAACAGCTATGACACCATCATCATCATAGTTGATCAATTTTTGAAGGCCATCATTCCAATCACCTGCTCAACAGAATTGACCTCTGAAGGATGGGCAAAGATTCTATGTGATGAGGTCTATACTAAATATGGCATGCCCCAAGTGGTCATCTCAGATAGAGGACTGCAGTTTATCTCCAAATTTTTAGATGACCTCTATTGACTTTTGAACATCAAACACAATATGTCCACTGCTTATCACCCTCAAACTGATGGACAAATGGAATGAGCAAATCAAGAGATAGAAAACTACCTGCACTTCTTCATTAATTATCAACAAGACAACTGGGTGGAATGGCTGGCTCTCACCACCTTCCAACATAACAACTGGGTTCACTCAGCAATGGTGACATGCCCTCTTCATGTTCAGGCATGTAAAATTGCAAAAATTGCGAATACATGGACTGCATTCCAGTCCAGTAAGCATGTAACAGAAAATAGGACTAGAGCACACAGAAACCTAGCTATCATAATGCTAAACTGAAGTAACAATAAGCAGAGTGCATGGCCTAGTAACAGACTAATACCAGAGGGGTTAGGCTGCATGTGAGGTCCCAGCACTTGGCCCTAAATGTGCCAATACTATTACAAGAGGACATGTTAAAAATAAAAAGACTACAATCGAAATATGATCAGCAATCCTGATCACATTGATCAATGATGCACTGATGAAACATGCTTTAGAACAGGGAACTGAGACCCAAAGAAAGGTATCTGAATAACAGAGTGCTGAACAGAGAAATGACATGATGGCAACAAAGGAATAGATAGAGGAATGCTACCCTCAAAGATGAATAGCATGTGTACTGCTCAGAGACTTGCATGCATACTTACCATGCCTTAGCATGCTTAACATAGTGAGAGACTCTGCATCATACTGTGGTATGACACATACCATATTGGGTAGATTAATTAATGCATGTCAGGCCAGAAGTGGTGCAATTTATGAGCTAGAGGGAATGTTGAGACACTGGAGAAGAGAACATAACTATTGTGGCTGACTCCAGATATGAGAGATAACTCCAATGGTCCAGAACAGTTTACCACTGTCAGAGATGTGTCACTAAGGCAAGAAGAAAGTGAGCAGACTGGGCTAGGCCAGCTAGCTGAGATCAGCTAAGTGAGGAAACCTTGCACAGTCCTGGCCTGAGAGCGAATAAGCATGGCAACTGCGATACACACATGAATAGTACCCACAGGATCTGGCACAGAGTCTCATGCCTTGAAGATACCAGAGTAGGATTGTATTAGTAAGTACTATAGTAGAGTATTTAAATACTGCATTGTATAAGTAGAAAAGGAAGTTTCTGACCCCCACAGTTGTGGTGTATTGGGCACAGAAAGCCTTACACTCTAGCTCTGGGTTTGTGTTAGTAACTTCAGGTGAGAGAATAAACTGATTATTGGATATCATTAAGAGTGCTGTGAGAACTAAGCAAGGCATTGAAGCTCACAAAGGACTTGAGCCCAGTTTGATAAGAGGTTTTGGATTGTGCTCTAACCTGAAAATAAGAGAGTGGTGTCTGCAGGGCATCATCTTGAGTTTTTGAGGTATTTGTGATGCACAGCACTACAGGTGGCAGAGGTTCAAACCCTTTGGTCTGTCAGATGGAGTTTTATTGTGTTTTTGTGTCTCTGGATTGCATAGGTTTGAATCCTGTGGGTCTATGATCAGTTTGGAAACTTGTGAACAGAGATCTGTGCTTTTTGTCACTTGTGGATGTGTTTGTGATTGGTTTTTGCTTAAAGCGTGAAGCTTTGAGTCATGTATTGTGTGTGTTAGGGATTTGAGTTGATCTGAGCTGTGCTTGGGACCATTTGAGAGTTTTGAAGGAGTGTTTTGATGTATTGTATTAAGCTGCAGTACTCTTTGTCTTGAGGCCTGGCAACACCAGTTGCCACCTCTTGTTTTGATAAAACAAAAAGCTTGGAGACTTAGAGAGACCTCAGACAGTTGTAAGCACACTATTGCAGTTTGCATGCTGTGATCTCATTGAAGAAGACAATTATATTTGTTGAATACTACTTTTATCACATTATAATCCCCTCACAAACTAAGAGTTTTGTGTGTGTGTTGGTGTGAGTGTGGTCAGTGGATAATGCTCTGCTGTATCTGTTTTCATATTGTGCATGCTCAGATCCTCTTCAATGGGAAAGATGCCATTCCTTGTCAATTATGGCTGACACCCAAATATTGCCCAAACTGAATGCCACCAAACCTCGACTCTCACATTCACAGATTTTGCCACCACCATGGCAAAAATTCACTCAGAAACCAAAGCCACTCTCAAACAGGTGGCAACAGTCATGAAACAGCAGTATGACAAGCACTATCATGCTGCACACACATACTCTATCAACAAGGTCTGGCTCAACACAACCAACCTTCACCTCCTGCACCCAAAGCACAAACTCACTGACAAGTGGACTGGCCCTTTTACAATCCTAAATAAAATTGGTCTCTCTGCCCACAAACTTCAACTTCCCCTCACCTGGAAAATACATGATGTCTTCAATGAATCACTCTTGACATCATACATCTCCCCAGCATTTCCCAACCAGAAACATCCTCCCCCACTGCTATCAGACCTCATTGATGATGAAGAATATTATGAAATCAACTAAATCCTAAACCACAAACTGTGAAAAATCAGAGCTAAAGATGGTGGGACAACAACAACAGTTGATTATCTGATCAGCTGAAAGGGTTATAGTCTTGAATCTAACCAATAGGTCAATGAGAAGATGATGAATGCCAATGATGCCATACATGACTATGAATTATCCCTAAATTAAACCATCAGGACAATGGTCTTAAAGAGGGGGTAATGTTATAAATTTTCCATTCTTTTCTTGCTTTTACCCCTATTTATGCTTAGTCAGAGCACTAG
>NW_025064934.1:43103-241867 GCF_019112545.1 Guyanagaster necrorhizus
GCTGATTCCTCAAAGTGCAAAGGGACACCTGTTTATCATGTGTATCTGTTCATATGACACTTGGGTCTAACAATCACCACTGGAAAGATGACAATCTATTTGGATGACATTTTCATCATGTCTAAGGACCATGAAGAACATTGACAACTAGTTTGACAGATACTTGAATGAATGAGGAAGCACAAGCTCTTTCTAAAGGCAGAGAAGTGTGAATTTGAAGTACTGGAAACAGAATATCTCAGAGTAATCATCAGCAAAGAGAACATTCAGATGGATCCAGTGAAAGCAGCAGGAGTAATTGTTGTGATCATGACCATTTCACATCTTCACAATCTTCACAGTGCATGCTTCCCATGCCATTGTTGTTCAGCAATGGCACTCTGCAGCATAACACACTACTGTCACTCTTTATTTCTTGTTTCATGGATGACTATCATATGAATACCAGACACTTCTGGTATGACTACAGGCCTTATGCCACACCATCATTACATATTATTAGACATACCCATTTTGTATATAAGGTAGCTCAGCTGTGGCCTTAAGCCCCAGCTTTGGACTAAAGTTTATTCTCCCAATACTCTTCTGACTGAACTCTCAGTATCACCCAACTTGATTGCCAAGCTCTAGCTCACAGATAAGGCTCTCTTGCACTGATTGTCCAAATGCAAAGCACAGCCTTGAGTTTAGTCTTGTTTGTTGTAGTTGGTCACTAACAGTAATTGAGTGGCTGATACTGATGAAGAAGAAGGAGTTATAATCCTTTTTAGAATTCACCAACTTCTACTGATGATTTATCTGAGACTACAGCCAGATTGTCTGCCCCATGACTCAGCTAACAGGGAATGCCCTGTGGGATTGGGGACATGCTCAACAAGCTGCTTTCAATGACCTCAAGCAATGACTTGCTGAAGACATAATCCTTGCTATTCCAATGCAGGAAGGGAAATTCAGGGTTGAAGCAGATTTGAGTGAAGAAGTGACAGACATGATACTCTCACAGGAGCAGAACAGAAGATGGCAATTGATGGCTTTCCTTTCTAAGGTGCTGACCATCATGGAATACAACTATGAGATTTATGACAAGGAACTCTTAGCAATCATGTTGGCTCTTGCAGAATGGCATCACTGTTATGATTTCTTCCACTTTTTATCTTCTTTTTCTCTGGATAACCCCTATCTATACTTAGTCAGAGCACCTAGATCAGCACTTAAGACTGTGAGACAGACTTAGTCATCACAACAAGCCTAGTTGGTCATTGTCTTTTGATGCAACAGCATTGCCTAATGATGCACAATGGACCTTTTATATATGATAGTGACATCCAAGGACAATGGGCACAAGAGACTTGACAACACACAATAAGTAGTAGTATATTTATCCATGATCTGTACAGTATATAAGATGACTCACTCTGGCTGGAAATCCCCAGCTTTAAGCTAAAGTTTATCTCTATACCATTCTATCCTCGAGCCAATCCTAAGACCTTGTCATACAATGATTAATATTCACAATAAAGTGAACTCTGATGTTCCACTCAAAGTGTGAAGTGATGTTAGTTTATCATGTGTTTATAATCATGTGCAGCTTGAGTCTAACAATCACTATCTGATTGGAGCAGTTCAGACTTTGAAAATCTGGACTAATCATCAAAACCTTCAGTACTTCTGTCTTCCTCAGAAACTCAATCACTGACAGGCATAATGGGTAACAGAACTCTCTAAGTATGACTACATGCTCTATCACAAAGCTGAAACTGCAAACAAGAAGGTGGATCTTCTCAGTCAATGAGCCAATCATGATCAAGGAAGCAATGACAATGAGAGGGTCATACTGCTAAATTCCAAGCACTTCTGTGCAATAATAATGCCAACAGAAGAGGAGATCCACAAATAGATCAAAAGCATGATGCAGGACAACAGTAAATGGGACCAATAAGTAGCCCCATCACTGAATCATGAACAAGAAATGATGAAGAAGAGTGGACTAATCTATTATGATGGATAAATCTATATCCCATGAGACCAACAACTTTAGAGTGAAATCATTGCCACCTGTCATGACCATATAACAGCAGAACACTCTGAAATTGTGAAGACCAAGGAATTGGTCTTACAGGAATATTAGTGGCCAAAGATGGGCTAAGACATAGAATGGTATATGAAGGAGTGCAAAACATGTCAACAAGAGAAGGCATTAACCCAACTACATGCAGCACCTCTTCACCCAAACAAGATTCCACAATCACCATGAACTCATATCTTAGTCAACATGATTACTGGCCTATCTGATTGCAATGGATATAATGCAATCATCATCATCATTGATTAATTCTTAAAGGCAATCATTCCAATCACCTGTTCAAGCAAGCTATCTTCAGAAGGATGGGTGAAGATTCTTCATGATGAAGTCTATGCCAAATATAGCATGCCCCAAATTGTCATTTCAGACTGAGGACCATAATTTGTCTCAAAATTCCTTGATAACTTATATCAACTTCTAAACATTTGCCACAATGCTTCCATCATATATCACCCTCAAACCAATGGCCAAACAGAGTGAGCCAATCAAGAGATTGAGAAATATCTCTGATTGTTTATCAACTATCATCAAGATGACTGAGTTAAGTGGCTTGCCTTAGCTGCTTTCCAACACAACAATCATGTTCACTCTGCCACTGGAAAAACCCCATTTTTTGTAAACTACAGTCACCACCCAAATGTCTCACATACAGAATGGCTCCATACAACAACATCCACCTCCTCTGATTTTGCAGCAACAATATTCAGGATTCATGATAAAACATATACTGCCTTTAAAAAAGCAGCAACATCTATGAAGAAATAATATGACTAACATCATACTCCCACTCATAACTATACCATATATAATAAGGTTTGGTTAGATACAACCAATCTTTATCTCTCTTGCCCAAAACAAAAGCTTGCAGATAAATGAACCAGACTATTCCCCATTCTCTCCAAAGTTGGCATCTCCACATATAAACTTCATCTTCTAGTGATATGAAAAATCCATGATGTATTCAACAAAACATTACTTACTCTGTATGGCATGCCTGTATTCTCTAATCAGGAACATCCACCTCTATCTGACCTGAAACTGATTGATGACAAAGAACACTATGAAGTCAATCAGGTTCTTAATCACAAACTCTGCAAGGTTCACACATAGGGTGGAGGATCTTGGACCTCAGTTGATTACTTGATCAGTTGGAAGGACTATAGTTCTGAATCTAACTAATAGATCAATGAACAACACATGCATGCTGATGATGCTATCTGCAATTACAAACTCTCTCTTGAGTAACCATCAAGATGATAGTCTTAAGGAGGGGGTAATGTTATGATTTTTCTCTTTCCTTTCTTGAATAACCCCTATTTATGCTTAGTCAGAGCATCTAGACCAGTGCTTTGGACTGTGGGACAGGCTTAGTCACTATAATAGGCTGAGTCTGCTATTGTCCTTCAACACAACAATGACTCTCAATAACAGACAATACTCTTTTGTAGATAGTAATGATGCTTAAGGACAAAGAGCACTATAACATAGAAGCTCACAATTAGTAGATATATATTTAACTCAAGCCTGAACAGTATATAAGTAGTGTAGCTCTCACTGTATATCCCCAGCTTTGAGCTAAAGTTTATTCTTTTACCACTTCATCTCAAGCCAATCATCTTTGGCCTTGAAGCACTAGATCAACAAGCACACACAAGTGAACTCTAGTGTGACTGTACAAACTTGATACAGTGCTAGTTTATCATGTGCTCAGATCATATGCAACTTGGGCTTAACAGGCCATGACAGGACTGCATTAGAGGTTTTAGACCATAATGAGATCAAGAAGTTTTTGAATGCACATTATATCTCTGCTATTGAATTATATTGGAGAATCTTTTCATTTTGACTACATCAGGAGGAGCCTAATGTTGTTCACCTTCAGATTCATCTTCCTGATAAACAGCTTATAATATATGATGAAAATGCCAGTCCAGAAGAGGTGTTAGCAGCTGCAGAGAAAAAGACAACTACTCTGTTACAATGGTTTGAGCTCAATAAGAGAGATCTAAATGCACACCAATATCTATATCAGAACACTCCTGCTCATCATACTTGGAACAAAAAGATCTAAAATTTATGCTAAAGATATACTACTATTGGTATTACAATTGGTTGAATATATCAAGCTGCTCTCTCATCAGGTGAACAACTCTATCTGCAGCTTCTTTTGACTGCTGTCACCAGTGCTCAATCCTTCCAACATCTATGCACTGCAAATAATATACAGTGTGCTACTTTCAAGAAGGCATACATTGCTATGGGTTTGCTGGAAAATGATAATGAATGAAAGCAATGCTTAGAGGAGGCAGCCATTATGAAGTCAGAAGCATAGTTGCAATCACTATTTGTAACTCTTCTTCTCTTCTGCCAGCCAGCAAAGCCAGACAAGCTAAGGAAAGAGTTTATAAAGAATATTTGTGATGATTTGGCATATAAGCTTCACCAATGTGACAATCAAAATTCAACAGATGCTCAGCTTTATGATTTTGGTCTCTATCTTATTGATAAACTTCTTCAATCTCATAGTTGGCATCTTTCTGAGTGGATCCAGATGCCAGCTTCCACTATGAACTGGGTCACTTATGAGAATAATCCTCTTCTGACTGCATAGCTGATCTATGATATTCCATCTCTTCAGCAATTAGTTGCCAACAATCTTCAAACTTTCAATGCAGAGTAAAAGACTGCTTTTGATATGATTGTTGACTCTGTTACTCATAAGCAAGAGAAATCAGTATTTCTTCATAGTGCTGGAGGTGGTGGGAAGATCTTTGTGTGCAATACAATTGCTGCTGTTGTTTGAGCTCAAGGATAGATTGTATTAACCTGTGCATCCTCAGGAATATCTACAATTATCTTAGTCAGAGGTTGCACAAGCTATAGTACTTTTAAAATTCCAATCCCCTTATGTGATGATACAATATGCAGTATTTGCAGAGGAACTCACTTAGCTGAACTTCTTTGCCAAACTTTTGTTATTATTTGAGATGAGATTCCTATACACAATCAGCATGACATTGAGACTGCTGACCAGTCTTCATAATATCTGCAATAATGATACTCCTTTTGATAGAATAATTATTCTTTTTGGTGGTATGTGTACTTATTTTTGAGTCTATATAGATTAGCATTTCTGATTATTTATTTTAGGAGACTTTCATCAAACATTGCCAGTTGTTTCATGTGGACCAAAAGAACAGATTGTTGCAACTTCATTTTGCCATTCACCATTATGGCTTCAGATCCAAGTCATTCATTTAAAGAAAAACATGTGTCTGAATCAGACTCCAGAAAATATCCAATTTGCACATTGGCTACTCACTGAAGATCAAACCATCTCTCTACCTGCTTCTATGTGCCTTTCTGGCTCTTCACTTTCTGGGCTTATCAGATACATTTATCCAAGCAATCAAGCAGGCTATTTTCAAGACTGCTTTTTTTCAGAATGAACAATTCTCTCTAGATGCAATGATGATGTTGATGAAATCAATCAACAGGTTCTGGATATGTTTCCAGGACAAGAGGCAGTCTATTGGAGCACAGACAAAATAATGGAGGAAGAGTTGGATGATCCTACTACTCTTTATCCAGTAGAGTTTCTTCAAAATTTCAATGCTTCTGCATTGCCACATGCAAAGCTGGCTCTCAAAGTTGGATGTCTCCTCATGCTTCTCCACAATCTGAATCCAGCAAATGGCTGATGCAATGGGACATGGATGATTCTCACATGTTTTTGTCTCCATGTTTTAGAATACTATCTTAGTGGCAACAGTGCTGGCAAGGCTGTTTTTATTCCACATATCACAATCAATACAGATACAGCTGAACTTCCTATTGCATTTTCACATTGCCAATTTCTAGTCAGGCTGGCTTTTGCAATGACAATCAACAAGTCTCAAGGACAGTCAGTTACCTGTATTGGATTAGATTTATGTACTCCTGTTTTTTCACATGGACAACTCTATGTAGCACTTAGCTGCTGCACTTCTGGACAACAAATTTGAGTTCTCTTTCCAGATACAGAAAAAGGTACAAATACTTTAAATGATGTATATCCTGAAGCTCTATTACACTAGTAATATATACTTGTTTTTGAACTGATACCTCAAAATATAAATAATAAGCTGGGTTTGGGGTTGGCCCCAACAAGGCAAAGTCCCATGTCATAGTCAGGTTTCCAGGAACAAAGGTACGAAGGTCCAGCAATCATGACAAAGACATGGGGCAGAAGCTTGTACTAACATACTTGAAATGCAAAGAGCCATGCTAGCCGTGCCATTTGTTTTTCAGGTGTGAAGGAAGCCCTCTTCCGACATGTGTACGCGTATCATCGTATTATCGTTTTGGGTGGATAACTTTTTGGCTGATTCCTTACTAAGACGAAAGAACAAACTTGGATACAGTTGTGCTATGGAGCAGCGGGTTGTCGCAAAGACGACAGCCTCTGAACCAAACAAGATATAAATATATCTGAGGTCAACTCCCATCTCGACTTTTCCTTTTCTCACATTTGCTCTCGTTTCTGTTTGGACGCATAAAATGGCTGGGAATTCTTTGACGATAGGAATTGTGTTGCATGCGCCAGCGCATTAGGTTCATTCGTGGTGATGGCCAAAGTGTTCGGCGTTTTCATGGGACCTCTACGTGCGTTATTGGGTGGTGAGTGAAATTATATCCACTGCAGTGATAGATATATTAATAGGAGCTGCAGGAGCATATCGATGAATATGTATACTCATTTGGGCGAAGGATCTTGGGAGTCTCTGAAGGTACAAGTCCTGTCCATTTGTTCCAGTGGTGAGGGCCTTCAGCTTATACCGTGTGTATCGGATTTGGTTGCCAATGTATGTCAAAATCTATCCGAGGTGAAAATTCACGAACGTCGACTATACCTTACGTGAAGATGAACTCGCTCTTCGTTGAACACATACATCTGCTTATGTATGCGAAAGCTATAGTCCCTCAGCTGAACATCCCGAAATGAAGACGAGAATCAATAGTATCCGTCGTAACAACGAGCGTATCTATCGAACTCATGGTATTTAAACTATCGAGAAGCGATGTAATATTTCATTTTGCTGGTTAGTTGTCCTTCTAGCGTCGCTTCATTCTCTATCTAAAAATATCGCTTTAAAGGGGCGTCCATTCGTGTCGAAGAAATAACAATGAGCCTTTCTTGCATCGGTAGATGGATATCACACTGCTACGACAACATACATATTCGATGGAACTCAGTTGCTGTACAACGAGTATATGCGCCTACTAGTTCGTCGTGGCTGAAAGATACCTTTCTACATTGATTGGACAGCGGCCCGAAAAAAATGCTTTTGTTCCTATGTATCGCTCTAAGCAGGAGGGATTGATCCCTAATCGTAAGCTGTGCATTTTCGCTCAACATTATGTGGTAATTAAAGCGTGGTCTTTTGATTGTTCACATAAACGGTATATCATTGTCATGTCCAGCGGTGGGTGTGCCAGAAAGGAAGCACAATACGAAACAATAATTGTCCGATCAACTGGCGCATCAATTGTCTTGTTGCATGTCCTTTGCTTATTTCGCCCGAAATGGCTTTGTGGCAGCCGAAGTCGGTTTATAGACCAGTGGTCTTCTCCGTCGAGGGCATCATACCACATCTCTTCGTCCCGGAGACGATACCTCGATCCCACCCTCACTTGTATTCCAATATCTCTTTCCTCTCTACTGATATCCAGCTTTCGGTACGTGCCTTTCACTGTCGTTTCTGCAACCTACTAACCCACTCTGTAGCCATGTCTGCAGCTGTCCAAGTCACATTTCAGATGCTCCCCGTCGAACTCATCCTCAAAATCTTCCACATGACCACCTTCGACGGTACTGACCACAACGTCCCATTGGCTCTCAGTCATGTCTCCAGGGGCTGTCGCAGCATTGTCAGCTCCGAAGCGCGTCTCTGGACGAACATCAAGGTCGACAATCAATCTGCGGTCGGACACCCGCGCAGAGTGGGCGCGAATCCCCAAGACGTCTTTCCCGCACTTTCCGTCTATCTCCGCAACTCCAGCCAACTTCCCTTCAACCTTTTGATTGAATATGTCGGACTCCCTCGATACGAAAAAGATCCGGGCTCGTACGACTTCAGTGAACCCCGCACGGACGGCTTCACGCTCTCCCATGCCACTCACCTCGGCAGCATACTCGCCGCCCATGTGCACCGCCTTCAAAGCCTCACCGTCGACACATTCTCCTGGGAGATATACACTCTGATCGTCAACCAATGGGCGGGCCTGCGCCTCCCGCTCGTCGGGAGTTGGAGCGTGAAATACGGCAACGTCCGAGATCTCTATTTGTTCAATGTCTATTCCGACATGTTACAATTTGATATCGGAGAGAGTGAGAATATCCTCACGAACGGTGGCGTTGCGAGCAGTCCGGATGAACTGGCCGGTATAGGTGGACACTATTTCCCGCGACTGAAGCGTCTCCGCCTTTGGGCGACACCGCACCAATGGACCTTCTCTACAAGGAACCTGGTCGAACTCGTCCTGAAGAACATGCCAGAATCACATCGTACTACCGACGAGCTCCTGCGAGTGATTCTAGCCAACAGCCAGCACACCCTGCAGATCCTGGAGCTAAATGGTGTCCTTCACCCATGGGTCAGCCCCCCGAGCGCTCGCTTGTCCCTCCCCGCTGTTCACACCCTCAGAATTGGATTTTCCTATGTCGAGGAAATCGCTACCCTACTCCGCATTGCCGAATTCCCCGCTCTCACCAACTTGTGGCTGAAGCATCTACTAGCCCTCCTAAATGAGAACACGCGACATCAGGAGGAGATGGCTGATATGTTCGACGCCATGGTGGACGAGCTGCCTTTGCGCCAGCTGACCGCGCTGTACATCGAAGCGGTGTCTTTTCCCAGGGAGAATCTGCACCGCATATTCACTTGGGAGGAGATACGCAATGGCACGGTCCCTCAGGACGAGTATCCCGACCCTATGCGATTCATATCGCAGCTCAATGCTCTGCAGTCGCTCACACTTGTCCGACCAGACCCGATGTTCCTCCAGTCCATGAACTACTCTCCGCCGCGTTCGTTGCTATTCCTTCCGTCGCTCTGGAAGCTCAGGTTCGAGACGTCGATTCCGACTGACTACTTGTGCATTGTAGAGTATTGGAGCTATCGCATGGGACTGCTAATGCATGCATCGGGGGGCCGGTACCTAGGGCCTGGTCTTGAGAGGTTGGAGTTGTTGCTTCCTGATACAGTGGACAAGGTCGGGCTGGCAAGATGGATACACAACCGTCGGCCGTATGTGCAGTCGATGGTTGTCGGTTTTCAGCCCGAGGATATTCCTTTTGTACTTGCAGAGGATGAAAGTGATTTTATGGCGGTAGATTAGTTCATCATCTGCGGGCTTTTCTTGCTATGTATTTCTATCACTGTCTTTTTCCCAGTATGGCTACTATCAAACTTGGATTCATGCTGCTATCGTAGTATCTCACAAGCTACGTCATCACTGTCAACATGAGTCTATGATAATGATGCCTTCCAATCCCTCGGCCCTCGTGCACGGGCCTCATGAGTATAAAAGATCAGCCGTGTTTGTTCTTTCTCTCCGTCGCCTCTTTCTTCCCCACCATCTATACCGTGCTCATGAACGCCTCGGTCGCTGACATGGAACAATCAATCTCTTGGCTTACTGCCGGCTCATGGGTCCCACCGTTCAAGTAAGTATATTATGCTCATGATGATGCTCTGGTATCCATATAGTACCCCCACCCCCGCTCCAGCAGACACTGCACTCTCACTCGGTGACACTCGCCCACTAAACTCAGTCTAATAAGTCCAAACAATATAACACGTAGCAAATTCCAACGTGCAGTTCATCACCTTTCTGGCCGCAAAAAAAAAATTAGGAACGATAACAAAAAATCCCCATAACAAAACCATACCCACCTTCAAGCTTCAATCTCAGCAGTAACTACCCCACCCGACGACGAAACTTCTTCACAAATTCAAACTGCGGTCCGGTCTCGGGACTGTGCGGATACCGCGTATGCTTCTCGACGGACCGCCACTCCTCCGCAATGATCATCAGGGCCTCTTCCCCGTCTCTTGCTACACCACTCTGCACCAGCCAACAGCCGATCACCATCCCTGTTCGCCCGATGCCGCCCCGGCAGTGGACCGCACAGATCCTCCCCCGCTCTTCATTATCCCGCAGGACGTCCATCACGCGATGCATGTACCCCACACTGTCTGGCAGGGACCTGTCGCGTATGGGGAACCGCTTGTATTCAATGGTTGTGGGATCCACCCCCAGTAGCGTCGCCCGTGCACAGAGTATGTGCGTGTAAGGCTTTAGCTCGTCGCGCTCGGTGAGGTCGATGAACGTCCGCACGCCCGCTGCGAGCAGGGCGTCAAGCTTGGGCTTACACGGAGCCAGGGGTGTCCATGGGTATTCGCACGCGATGAGGAAAGGTGTGGCCCAGTAGGAATTGGGTATCGGTCGTGGTCGGACAGCAGTGATGGCCAAAGGGCGTGATTCGTCTTTTGAATGGAAGTTGTGAGTGGAAAGCATAGCTTCGCAAAAAAATGGGGATTACTAGGGAACCGAGTGTGTCCAATTCTTATACTAATATACTAATATCTCGATTTTGGTCGTGTGACAGGTCAAACGCAAGGGATGCTTTTTTTTACTCGTATTCAGTACTGCCGCAGCGTGTACGTCGTGCCACGAAACGCGTGACTACCATGCGGTCCAATGGTAAAAACATGCTTCATTCTACAGGCCCACGCATTTTTTGTGACTTGAAACACGTGGTTTCCTCGTCAAATAAGAGGACGCAATACATTCGGTCTACGAACAAGTTTACATTTCGAAATCTTTACAACAAAACTTCTACACACAGTTGTTCTACACACAGCGATCCGCGTCCGAAAACAAACAGGTATAGCGAGGATAGTAGTATGAGCAACATACAACATCAGGAAGCATTAAGATCGTAAAAGCACAGAGGAGAACCAACTGGCAACGGATCCGACACCTCGTGTTCAAGAAGATATTTCATCCGTTAAGCAGTCGGTGAAGCAAAAGGATAGCCAAATATCTCTTAGAGCCTGACATGTCGGGCAGGCGTTGGCCGACCTTTCGGACGAGGCCTGCTGAGCCTCAGAGAATCGCCTCGCCTACATGAGCAAATCAGACCCAACAACAAAAAGAAAAGCAAGAGAACGAATCTCACTTCATGTTCGTCTTTGGTGTATTCTCCTTCAACCCGGTCGAAGTCTTCCCATTCCTCTTTGCCCATCCGATAGCAGTACGCCTAGCAGCCGACCCTACACGAGGACGAGTAGCCGCCACACCCCACATGGTCTCCTGCTTAGGCTCGTCAATCGAAGGACTAAACGGCTTAGAAGCCGATGGAGCGTTGGCATGTGGCGCGATATCCCCGAGCGGAGAGCTTGTGGCGTTCCGATATACATCCTCTTGCTTCGTGATGAGCGGGGATGCAGCAGCTGCTTTCAGCACTCTCGTCGAGGGATAGGGCGAAGCCCTCGAAGATGTGCGGGAACGGACACGCTTTGGTCGGAGCTCCGAGGGTAGCGGCCCGTAGTTCTGGACGGAATGTTCTAGCAGCGCTTGCATGCCGGCAGGATGTGTTGGCGGATCAAAGCCTACGAAAAGTCAGAACCTATACACTCGTCATGCGGATACACTTACATTGCAATGCAAACAACGAAAAAGGCGTGTCAACCCATACGCGTTTGCTCTCCGTTACCGCAGATTCCGCTTCATCACGCAGCTCGTAGTACCTCCTCAGAGCAACGATCCCGCGTTCATCATCCCGTGTAGCGGTAGCAGAGTGAATAGATGCAGTGTCTTCATCTACAACAAAGACCGGCTGGATGGCAGCATGACTGCTGGCTTTCTGCTTGTCGGGAGAAGACATTGGGGTTGCCTCTTCTTGGATCGTCTCGTAAACCGACGACCGCGAGGTTGGAGCATGTGAAAAGCGTTGACGGTGACCATGTCCCCGCGCTCGAGCACGAACTCTATTGTGCTGCACACTGGACATGGGATGGGTGGCATTGGTGAGCGCAGCATTGATCTCTTCAAGATCGATGCTCGACTGCGATCCTTCCGACATCGATGATCCGTCAGCAGGTGACAGCGGTGGTGTGTCAGATCCAGATGTTCCGGAATTCGAAGTACATGTGCTGGAGCATGACCGAGATAGAGGCTCAGGTTTAGTGCAGACGGTCGCGCCGACTAAGAACAGGCGGACATCAGACAAGACATGCGATCTCGCAGAGTAACTTACAAGAAAAGGACATATCCTCCCCGTCGGCAATGAGACAGCTTTCCTCCAAGCTATGCCTATCCAAAAGTCCCTGCTGAGCTCGGATCATTCGCTCTTCTCCAAACTTTGTAGACTCGGCAGTAGAGGCAATCGATGGCTTCATGACGATTCGAGCTTTAACTGCACCACCCTCTTCCACGTCGCCTTTCATTCGGAACTCTGAATGTTTTCTCTTCTCGACACGTATACAGGGTGACTTGTCGATATCCATAATCGATCCAATGGACTCTCTTCGTTCATGATGTCCTCCTCCAAGCATCTAAAGAGATACGGTTGTTAGCGATCTTTATCAATCAATATACGAAACCGAGCCTACGCTGATCATTGTATCATCTTCTCTGGGTCTATACGCAATTCTTGCATTCATACTCGGAACTGATGGCGGACGGAACACCGGCGGTGCAAGATGTCCCCTTTGACGTCCATACTCGTACCCATGCCCAAATGGCGATTCTTCAGTCTCACTCGACCCGATGCCGGTATGATCAAACAACGAATCCACTGCTTCGGACCTAGGGCTACCGACATCCATGGTCGAGTCAAACGAAGACTTTACACTCTCTGAAGGTGACGCAAAAATAGACGTTAACACCTCGTGAGGAGCGGTATCGAACATCTTGTCTCCAACACCCGGCCGCCCCAAATGCATCGCCGGAGAAAATTCACTTGCAGCCGAATCCTGAGATCGATGGTTGTGCCTCGCCCAAGCGGCCCTTCCAGCATTTGCACCACGTATCGCATGCAAATTCCCAACCGAGCTCATACCGTTCATCGAGTCATCCAGTCTGTGGCCACCGCCAAAGCCGATGCCAAAACTGCGATTGTAGCGGCTACTGGGGGGAAATTGGGACGAGATAGAGAAATTCGACTCATTTCGACGGCCAGAAGGCTTGAAGTAGAAACTGGATGCATCACTGTCGACTCTCCTCCGCCTGGGAAGGAACGCGAATGCATCATCCACGCTCATTGACATTGACGCCAATAGACTCTCCGAAGACGGCCTCTCCTGCAAGCTCGGAAGGCCACAGTCACCATAATAGGATGGGTCAACGACTCCAGGGTTGGCAACACGTCCGTAGGATGAGACTGAAGCGAAGCCCATCGCCGGTTCATACCTATTGGGCTTGCTATACGCCGCAGCAGAAGGAGGATAGAATGTGGGTCGATCATCGGGAAACTCAAAGCCCCTCCTTACTTCCTCAAAGGAGTCAAGGCCGGTGAAACTAGACCCAGAAGTATTTCTTGAGTGTCCTCCAGTTGGCCTCTTCGATGACGAGTCTGAGTTCACCCACGCGCGGGGCACTTCGGACACTTCGGCGAGGATGGACTTGCGAACGGAGTCATCCTTCATGTAGCTACCCATGGACAGTGAACGAGCATGTGCAGGCGGGGGGATGATATCAGATAGCGTCATTGGTTTCTCCCTTTCCTCTGAAATGGGAGGGGAAGAGCTCGAACCTCCGAATTTGAACTTGTTGGGTTCGCCGTCGGGCGGATGCGAACCTGAAGACGAGGGGCTCTTGAACTTGCCGCACCCAGCTCGACCGGACTTCTCATCGGTGAGGCTGTCTGTCGCAGACAAAAGAGTGGGTTGCTTCATATCGCGGACCTGCGAGGTGGTGTACATGTCGAAGGAAGATCTGCTCTTCGACAGTTCTTCATGCGAGGCAGAATCACGCAGTAAAGTGGGCTTCTGTACGTCCTTGAGGGCAGTCGCCAATTCGGTCCACTCCTGCAAACTGTCACCTGGAACTCGAGGCGGTGGTAGAGATGGAATGGAGGGGATATCGACCTGTAAGAAACCATCCCTGATAGGACCTGTTAAACTGTAGCGCAAATCAATCTTTGCTGGAGTCCGGAACGCCTTCTCCAACTGCTCCACGAAACTATGGCGATCAGATTCACCCGACTCATTCAGTTTCCGCAGCTCGCCCGTGAAATCGAATGACTTGTTCATATCTTCCTCAGCGGACTGAAGGTCCGCATGGTGTTCCTGCTCGTCGACCACTTGTGCATGGAAAACTGGAGGAGCCGGAACGTCAACCTCCATCTCCTCGTCGACAAATGACAATCCCCCCAGTCGATCATTGATGAACGATAATGCTTCATCATGATGGTCCATCGCATCATCCGCGCCGCTCCTCTTGCCACTCTCGACAATCTCCCAGTAGTCCATGATTTCCTCCTCCTCCTCAGCCTCTATTACCGACACTTTCTTCCCATGCAGGATGAACTGGAGCTCATCGGGGATATCAGAGTCGGGATCAGAGACGTCGACGTCCTCAGCATACGCAGAGACATCAGAGCCACCCATAGTTCCCTTCATACCAAGCATCTTACGTGCACCCGGTGCGAGCGGTCGTCGGGAAGTCGTATCCTCGTGTTCGGTACTAGCCCGAGATGCTCTGTTATCGGCGCCCAACAACGCCCTCTTTCGCATGAAAATGGGATGATTCTCCAGCTCGTTGAAGCCCTTGGAGGACGTCGAAGTTCTAAAACCAGTGATAGACGGCCTGAACGTTGACGGAGGAGGTCGTGCTGCTTTCTTGACACTTTGGGTGGGACTTTGTGCAACAGCCTTCAAAACTCTGGACTTCGCAGGTCTGAGCGGTCTCAGTACAGGTGAAGGATCTGGGGCCGGCCCAGGTGTAAAAGTCCGTTCATGAGTACACGTGAAGGCCGTGGACAGGGACCGTGGCGGAGGCGGAGGCGACGAGGGCGGTTTGACCGGAGGAAGATTATCAAGCACTGGCCAAGGAGCAATCTGCTTCCCGAGCTCAAGCTCACTCGCACGCTCCTTTACAAATCCTATTTCGCGCTTCTGCCCAGATTGAACGTCTGGAGGAGAGGTGCGCACGGTAGCTTGTGCATGTGGACGCAATGAAGTGATCGATGGTCGTGCTGGACGCAATGTCTTCGCCTTCATCTTTGTAGGAGTCGTGTCGGACACTCTTGTATTCCGTCTAGCAATAGGCGAAGGATCAGATGTCCCACCGGGTGTAGCCTCCAAGTCCAACGTATTGATCAGCATTGCGAGGTCATTTGTCACTGCGTCCAGGACCGATAAAGCGCCTAGGAATAACGTTCAAAATAGTGAAAGAAATGCCAGAAAATAGGACAGACCATCTTCAGGATCCTCGTAGATTCCCCGAGGCCTGGCTTTGCCCAGAAGTTGGTCAGAAGCTGGTCTTGGACGGGCTCGACGGACAGGCGTAGCCACCAGCACCTCATTCGTTCCAGGATCCTCATGACCATCACAAGTAGCAGTCTCCACTGTCACAATTGGGCACTCTTTGCTGTTCACAGAACCAGGCGGACCTTCCCCTACTTGTCTCGCTTCTTCGCCCTCTCCACCCATACCGATCTCCGGCAAAATATCATTCAATAAGGTCCTTTTCCTCCCTTCCGAACTCCTCCTACCCTCCCGACTATCCCTTCTCTTCTGCTCCTCCTTAATACCTTTCTTGATCCCTCTTTCCCTATCCCTCACCTCCCTCACGGTCTCCAAACCCGCTTCATCCCACTTTACCGATGTGCCTGAACCTGATGATGCGCGAGAGGTACGCGAATTCGGACGAGGCAAAGAGGCAGTGGACATAGCAGAGGCCGGTCTGGCCATGACCACCGCAGACTCAACCGAAAATCGATTGTTATCGACTACCGGAGGAGGAGCCTGAGACGCCGTAGAAGAAGGCGTAGATCTGCCTCGTGTAGCAGGCAGCTTCATCGTCATAGCCGAAGGGAGGCCAAGCCCGAGGATGCTTCGTTTCTTATTGAATCCAAGAGTCTCAGTAACCTCAGGACTGGTCGTCAATGCACCCGCCTCGAAGCTGCTAGTAGAGGGGGGCTTGAGCTTGGGCTCCGTCACCTTCTTCTTCTTCTTCTTCTTCTTCTTCTTCTTTTCAGTATCCTTCTTCTCAGTCTTCTCCTTCTTCGGAACGTCCTTGTGCTTTTTGGGCGCCTGAACCTCATTACCTGGATTCTTCAGTTGAGCCCAGCTCCCGATACGGGCTAGGGAACGCATAGCACGCAGCGCGATGGAACCCTGGCGTGGATTCTGATTCTGATCATTGGGTGGTGCAGGAAGTCCTCCAAGCGTCGGTGTTCGTGAACGGGGCTGAGGCTGGGGAACGATCTCAGGAGAGGAGAAATTATTCGCCTGATAAGTAGGACTGAATGTGTTCGGGGCAGAAAGTAGCGCCCCAGAGTCAAGGGAATTGAAGCGCGTTCTAGCCTCTTGCGGAGGAGATTTGAAAGGCTCGGGAGCTGAAAATGACTCTATGAGAGATTATTAGACGAAAGCAGCACGCAGACTTACTCTTCGACCTAGGTATAATGTTCGGCCGTTGCGAATCCTTGCCCTTGTCTTTCGCTTTGTCCTTCTCCTTCGAATCTTTCCGTCCTCTCCCCATTGCCCACCATTTTTCCTTGCTCCCTTCTTCTTTCTCCTTCTCCTTCTCCTTGGCCTTCGCCTTAACAGGTGGCACATTTGTAACTTCTGTCATGGATCCACCTCCCCACCCCATCCCATCCAATGCCGCCCTGGATTTCTTCTTCCTCACTAAAATAATCTCTTCGATATCCGGATCCTCGGTAGGATCCACGTAAATTTCAAAACCTCCCCTGGCAGATTCGGTGTTACCGCCAACGCGCCGAACGACGTCGGAAAAGTCCCGCATCTTCTCCCGCTCCTTGATGCCTCCCCCAACGCCTAGCATGCTGAGTTTGGATTTCTTGGGGACAAGGCGCTTCCTGGGGCTGGCCTCCTTGGGAAGTGGAGTGAGCGCAGAGGGACTCGCCCTTGAAGCCCATGGTGAATCGAGAGGGTGAATGGCAGACGGCTCAGATGACAAGCCTGTTGCAGAAGGCGTGGTGCCAACAAGGCGAATGCCGGGGACATCGGATATTTCTGGTGGTGGTGTTGTTACCGCTCTTGACTGTTGAAGCAGTGGATGGCGCAGCGTCGTCATGATAGTTAGTGTTGAAAATCGTCAAAAACCGGGAAGTTCGTTAAAAAGATCAAGCAGAAACAGAAATGTCGTAAGTCGAAATATCAATCGTTAAATCAGTCGTGTTATTGTGTCAATTGAAATGAGCCGTAAAAAGGCGGTTAGTTGTAATTGTTGGTGAGTTTTGCGATATCGGGCAAGTCTAGAGATTCATGTCAGAGGCCAGCAGCGCGTGACAACCACAGAGCACTTACTTATTCGTTACTCACCTTGAGTATACGTATGCTAGGAAGGATGGATATCACCCTTGGAAATCTGATGACGCGAACTAACGGTCAGGACGATGATGGTGAACATGAAGAGCGCAAACGCACAAATTCTCGACTTTCCTCAGGACTCCGGACGCTCTAACGCTGAGCCCAGTCCCCTCTGCCGCAACAGAAATGCCCTGCCTTCCTCGACTCTGGATATCTATTGGCGTAGTCAGCATATGCTACCAAGAGCAACAATAACAGCTAGGAAACGCGCCTACTCGTTTTACCTCTAACCCAAAATCGGCTGCCAGTCCGTCAGAATGACGGTCGAGGGGGAGAACAAAGCGATCTCCGACGGACGGGAATGTTGAACTTCGATCACGTGATGGTGACCATAACGTTAAATTTAGATAATTATTTTAAATTTCAAATTTCACCAACGAATTTGACATTGATCTTCGCTTACATAGTGCGCAAGCGCATACCGAAATAGGTTGGAAATAGGACCAAGAAATCACTAACAGGAACCTTGACAAATGCAATTGGTGCCCGATACTGTAGTGACATCGTGAACTTTCTATGAGAGGTTGTGCGTTCTCCAGAAAGGAGCGGATAATGTTGACAATAACATCAAGGGACAGGAACATCGACACGTACGGCTATGTAAATGCTTCTGGAATAAATTTATTTTAGCAATTTTCACAGCTAACGCAGCGGTGAGAAATAGTTAGAACTTATTACTGTCTCCAGTACGACGCCGGAAAGTGACTATCTCTAGGACGGCTTTTTATGAGATCCCTGGTCCCAAGCATAGCCACGCGCAGGCTAGTAGGGCGACCATCCACTAGAGAAGGTGAGCACTAACAGATAAAATTTCACCGTCCGAGTCGCCATGCTAATCTTACGAAGTCTAGGGGAAAAAATGTGGAGCCGTAATATGTAACCTAGTTGATATGCTCAAAGAAAGGCTGGCAGGAGTCACAGTACTACTTGCGAGGCAGTCCTCGGTGGTTTGGTTGTAGGAGAGAGGGGTACACAAAGGGACGGAACGAGCAACGGGGAAGCTACCGGTCTTCTCTGTATCCTATTCTAGGCACGCACTACTTATGCCTGTGTTAAAGAGTGCCACTGTGCGTCCCGGTCACAAACCATGCCCAGGACATGACGAGCTCCTGTACGGCCATTCAACGTAGGAGAAAATGTGCGCAGGCAGAGGTCGACCAAGTAGTGTCTCTCTCGTTTATACTTTTAGAACCTGAAATTGTCTCCAACCCATACGGCTAATGCTAATTCCATACCTATCGAAATTTTAAGCTACGGGAATAAACCGAAAGATACTCTTTGACTACATATCGCCTACGTACTCGATGTCCTTTTCTCCACCCACTGCGACATTTTACAAAAATTTTCTCCTTCCAGAAATATCACAATCATGGACCCTTGGTGTAATATACAGAAGACAGATTAATCACACCCAAATAAAGGCAGAGAACGATACGAAATGGAGAAATTGAAGGAGCAAAAATTGTAGGACAAAAAAAAACACAGAAGTAAAAGGTCGGACTTTAATCAAAGACCACGACGGTATCGAAGGAAAGCTCGACATTCGCCCTTCGAGTCATCAGACTTTCCTGCTCTCCGACAACCTCATCCCCGAATAGATCGACATGGACCTTCTCGAACGACGAGACCTCTAAACTCGAAGCTCGGGCATGCACCAACTCGGAGAGCTTGGGAAAATCGACTCCTCGGCAGCATATTTCTGTAAGCGCTGGACACGGTGTCAATGAACCCGGTTTCAGCACGTCCAACCAAACATCATCCACAGCAGTCAAACACATTTTCCCCACGGCAGGAAACCTGCAGAGAAATCTTCGCGGTGCATCGCTGTCACAGCAATGGATTCCATGCAGCTCCAGCGTCAAGAGCTTACTGTACGGGACAAAATCCTGGTTTCCCACAAACCAGTCTAGAAGAACCGTGGCATCCGGCAAACTCTCGGCGTCGTAGAAGCTCAAGCTCCTTGACAAATCTTCGAGGGCCAGCTCCACTAGAACCGGTAGTTCCATATGCTCCAGCAACCGGATCGCATACTCCGTGTCGACAAAACCGAAGGAGAACCGAATCAGGTTGGGCAAGCTAATGGTCGTCGCACTCGAATGCGGCAGCACTGCAGGATCGTCAAACCTAGGTCCCCACCCCACAATGGAAAGACACCTCAGCTCCGGGCATCCTTCTAAAATGGCTGTAAATTCCCGCAAAGTCGGCATAACGTCGCTCGCATGGTACTTGAGCTCCAAGTCCACCAAATTCCTCAGTCCCGATCCCGTCCAATCAACATGCACTCCCACCAGTCCCACCTCCTTCAACGCCGATATCCCCTGACCCCCAAAAAGCCGCAGCGGCTCCTTCAACCCTACGGGCTCGAACGTCTCCCCCTTTCCTACGAAATACGCGTTGCACCGCGACAATTTCACGGATCTCAGGGACGACATATCCACGCGCTGAGTCTCTTTCAGAAATGTCCACATTGGTGCCCATGTGTCCGTGAGGACGCTCAGGGACCTCCATCGGTTCGCGTGCGGCAAGAGAAGGCGCAGCACCACCTGCATGTCCTCTGGCCCGAACCCGTGTGAATGCTCATCCCAGTCCCAATCGGGGTCGCGAAAGTCCAGGTACAAATCAAGGGGATGGACCCTGGAGCGGCGGAGCCACGTCAAAGCGCATGAAAGCTGCCCGACGGAGGTAGGGAACGTGACGATAATATCCGTCCACAAGCTACCCGTAGAAAGCGCGACATTGCGCCACCGCGAGCAGACGTGGGAGAGGTGTACCGCGTTTGTTTGGCTGGAAGCATAAAGGAAGATGTACGATAGTAGTTCGTTGGGTACGCGTTGAGCAAAGCACGAAGCCGTTTCGAGGGCCATGATCCTCGTGAAAGGATGGAAGGAAACCTGAGTTGAAATGAAATTATCGACTTGGAATTGCCTTTCTGAGCGAACAATGGGCGTAGTGGCCATTGTCTGGCGTACCTGACTAAGAGTAAAATCCAATAACAGAATGCAAAGCAACAGCGTACGGGAACGTGGACGCAGGAAGGGAAGAGGTGCTGTGACAAGTCATATCACAGCTGTGGTGCTGAAATAATTTATACGTCTTCGGTACCGGCCATCACCTTCCAAAATCCCCACGGTTCGTGATATTAGGCGCGCACGTATACAAGAAACCCTCCCATTAAGGCGATAGCGTTCCAGTCTAGGACAAGGTGATGCCGCGAGGCGACCCCCGTGTCAAGCTAAGCGACATGTTGTATGCACCTGTATGTTGCAGTGGGTCCTTCCATCTGTTCAGCAACACGATATCCCTGCTTCGAGGTGACGGCGACCTTAGAAACATATTGTGTTTCGCATTTATCGCCTACAATCACCTCGCCAAGGCAGTACGGCCATACCATCACGGACTCCAAGGCGGCGGATCTAGTAGCAAACAGCAATAGGCGCCCAGGTATGATCGGCATTCCGACCAAAAGAGCTAGTTCACGCACGACATATATACATTCCATCGTCTTGGTGACGTTAAACGGTTGATGACAGCTGGTTAGAGCTTGATTAAGGGGATTATCATCCAAAAACAAGTGCGAGCCTCGTTCCAATCCTAATGAAGGATACGTAATCATCAAGGCCGAACAGCTCCCTTCCGATGGGATAATGAGAACCTCGGCCTTGTCCCTGTGCAATTGAAGATCCAGAGCCCAGAATGGTGTCCGTTGTTTACTATATGGAATAACAGAACTTATGTCCGAGAACGCGTCCACGCCTGGCACATGCTTGGCTCCCTAGTCGAAAATATCGGAGGAGAAAAGTGTGAAGAAAGCTAGCAACCGCATCGATCCGAGCTGTAAACAAGGGATAAGTGATAGGCGCTGGTTCACAGATACCTCATGTCGATACATTGAATTGCTCCCACATACTGTTTGTATACAGACACCAGTAGCTGGATTAGCAGATAAAACCCTGATGCAAAGAGTCATCTAACCACAACGACCGAAAAGAAATTTCCCAGTTGATTTTTACTTACTTCAAAGCACAAGACTATATGAAATTCACTCACCGGAACTGTTTTGTACTTCAGGTCCATCGGTTATGTCCGTCACAAACAGTATCCTGCTGAACCCGAGAATGTTGCCTGTTTGGTAGGAAGGCTGTTACTCCGTATGTAACTAGGTGAGCAAAAGGAGAAGTGGTGAAACAAAGATAACGGACCCGAAACATTTGCGCGCTAGTTGGTTTCATCAAGTATAGACCTTGCACCACACTCGGCCACTGATATTGAATCTAAGTAAAGAGAAAAGGGGGTAGGGATGCACATACTAACATCGACCACCATCACCTGTAGGGACTCTGAGTGATTGGCAGTCGCATTTCCGTGAAAAGCTTGGAAACTGAGGTGCAAGTTACGACGCCGTAGCTTGGTAACAAGAGGCGACAATACCTCAACTCCCTTTACAAAAAAATCAGATGAAAGAAGGCTTACTATCAGGCAGATGACAACGGCAGGATCATAATACATAGATCTCCATACTTTGGCGACGGTGATAAATCGCACGACCGCAAGAGCGGGGAGGAGTTGTGGCTGTGCCTGTTGGCCGCCGAGTCTCCATATCGTGCTGCTGTCACTTTCGTGAATCGTACCGATTGTGTAGAAAGGCAAGATCCAACGTTGAAAATACATCAGGGCGAACAAGTCAAAGAATTGAGATAAGCAAGATTATCAATCATCACTACGGGCCTCCCACGATTACTCAGTGGATCGGACCAAGAAATAACTGGCGCCGACAAGCTTCAGTCCATACTTCTTTCCGAACTCAATAGCGTTCCAGCTACGTCTCTGTGTCATTTCTGCCCCGTATTCAACGGCTCCCTGAGGGACAGAGAAACCTGCTGGCTCTTCAAACAGGAGGAAAGCTACGGGTGCTAATTAGAATCTCATCAGTGCTCGCAACTGATCACAAACTGTATCTATGAAGACCCGTGCCAGGAGGAGGTCCAGGAGGTCGATAAGGCGTAGTGGAGGTCTTGGTCTTGAAGGCAGTGAGATTGGTCGTCTCAGAAGCGCTCTCTATAGGCGACTTGATTCCAGTAATCTACATTAGCACGTCAGATCGCAGAACAAACAACACTTGCAGAAAACATACCACCCAATGCCTAAACTGCCTAAATTTTGGCTCTGCTCGCGATGGCGCATCTGGATCCGTCATAACGAGCGTGTAGGTGGGCTCGCCTTCGGTGCCAATATTATTCTGCATGGGCATGAAGTTGATCTCTGGTTCATCAAAAGCTTCTTCACGAGTGAGCTCGGAGCCCAGCAAGCCCTCCTTGCCGGTGGGGTAGATAACCGTGAATAGAACTGAGGGGGAGAACGCTTCGGGAATAACATCTGGTATGATCTTCTCTCGTTCAAGGGAGACGATTACAGATGATAAGGGATCGGTGGACATGACTGGTGCTAGAAAAGTAGTACAATTTCCCGCGAGTGCTGACGGTGCTGATCGTTTGAGGGAGACCTTTGTCTGTCTTATTAGTCGTAGTCATTTGCCAGCCGGGCCGGCAGCGGCCCGTTCTGACCCATATTTACGCGTAATGAAGTAAATGGAAGCAGGTAGAAGTCGACGAATGAAGAAGTCAGTCCAAGCGAAGCTGCTATCATTTTAGTATTGAATGAAGCTTCAAGTCTCCTACAACTTGAAGAAAACCAGAGAACAACCATGAGGGGCGGGATTTCACTTGAAGAAGTGTATACATTTCCTTTCGATACATACACAGTATTTTTGAAGAAAAGGTTAATTTCTGACAATCGACAGACTGATGAGGAGAACCTATGACATATATGGTGAATTTACAGCAAAACAATCATTCTGTTCTGGATCCCTCACCCTCTCTTACCTCTCTTGCAGATATGGAATACCGTGTTCCTAATACTTAGTAGAGAGAACCGACCTGACTGTTGGCATGATGACGGCGGTCAAAATTGAGAAAGATTTGAATCAGAATAAATTTTTTTGATTTTATCCACCACGTGATCTAGACGCGTCGAACTGAATCAGTAAATAACTAATCGATCGATCTCAACCTCGTCAGTCCAAAATGATATTACTTCCAGCTAATCCTATTCAGAGATATTGAACGTAGCAATGAGTGTCGAGACGGACCCTACATAGCAAAGATGTGGCATCCAGGACTCGCTGCCGAAAAGCGACATTCAGACTCCGATCCGATTTAAACCTCCCGGGCCGGACATCCTTACTCTTCCACTTACTTTGAAGCTCTACCACAACTCTTGGCTTATCAAAAAACACAAATCGAACGCCTTTTCCAGCGTCATTACCAAAGCCGGTATTAACCTGAGGAATAGAGACCTTGTTGTAAATCCCTATGTCAACTTCATCCGACAATTCCGTCGACGACACGCCCATATCCTCCTTCTTCCGTCATCCCACTGGTATCCTTCTCACCGACCTCGACAAGGCGCGCTTCGACAAAGAGATACCCCTTCTCGAGCATCAAGTCAGATACTTCAATGAGCAGATTCCTCTCTTAGTCTCACGGAGGGACCAAGTCACACTCTCCCTAGCAAAGCGCAGATCTGCTCTTGCACTTGTGTGGCACCTCCCGCCGGATGTCCTCAGAGAGATCTTCTCTCAAGTGGCTGCTGATCATGATAGTCTCGATCTCAGCGGTGGCGCGTGGACTTTAGGACAGGTATGTGCTCTATGGCGCGACCTCGTTCTTGACACGCCTTTGGTATGGTCCAGACTCACGTTGAAGGGCGTATACACCTCTCAGTCGCTCCAAGTCCTCGCCGAGTATCTTCGCCGTTCACGAAATTGTCCGCTGCATATCAGAGGAACGTTTATTGTACATCCACAGTCGGCCAGTGTCGATCTCTTTGAGGCGGTCTTCGAGATGCTAATAAAGAGCTCGCCACGATGGAAATTTGTATGTTTCGTGATACCAGCGGAATTCCTTAAGCATCTTTCTGCTCTATGTGGGAAAATGCCCCTTTTGGAGGAGGCTCGAATCCATTTGTGTACCTATTGCCGCGATAATCCTGATGGTGTCGAGTGGAGACACTTGTTTTCCAATATCCCATCTCTACGAAAGATGTCCCTTGACGGACCAATGCTTTCCGAACAGATGTTGACTTGGAACCATGTCACTCATTTCGCGGGAAATGTCGTTCGCCCAGGCGATATCAGGACTATTTTTAAGCTTCCCGCTCTTGTCGAGTGCCACTTGCGGTGTTACGGCTTCCTGGATGACTCTCTACAATCACCCATTCGGCACAACCGCGTCAAATATTTGGCTGTGAATGCCACGCGCGTGTTGGCCGTTCTCATGTTGCCCTCACTGAAGCACCTAGAAATTGACGAGCAATATGAACGAAACGAGCGTGTCTATGCCGAAGCGATGTCGGCTTTCATGGACAGATCTTCGTCTCACCTGCGCAGCCTATCCATGACCTGCAGGTCATTCAGAACACGGCTCAGACAACCCTATTATACGCAGATGGTCGAGGATTTTGCCATAACTATCCACACCTCTGCGACATTAGTAGCAATGTTCTCCTCGAACAGGTGTGACCTCTTTCCTAAACTGCGACGACTCCGTATCAGACTTTCCAGGGGAGTTTATCTCTCGAAAGATGTCCTGCTGCTCGTTAATTTCATCAGGGAGAGGTTGGATGAAGCAAAGAGTGTGGCTCTGGGTGTCGAAAAATTGGATAAGGTGTACATCTCGAGCCCGGTGCCATCCCATTTAGACAAATTTAGGAAGTGTGGGTTCGATGAATTTGAGATTGGTGTGTTGACGGTCGAGCAGCAACTCCACTACTTAGACCCGCCTTGGTTTGACCGTGCAATAGTAGCAGATTGACCTGGATATATACATGATAGATACGAAGTTTTCTGTTTATCAGCTGCTAGAATGTGATAATAAAGAAGTGTTTGCTGGCGATGTAATGAAGTTGCCCTTGGTCCCACTCGGCGTCTGAGAGGAATGATTCTGTCCCCATGTCTGTCTAGTATGACACTATGCACCGGTTCAAGACGGATCTGGGGTCGCGTTCTGCATGGTACATTGTCTAAGACGGATCTAGGGTTCGTGGCACGATAACAGAGAGCAGAAGTACCGGCACCAAAAATGGACATGGTCACCCATTGGATGATAGGCTCATATTCCGTGAATTCTGGAGTGATGGAACGGAAGGGGTGAAAAATCGGCTTCACACGGTTACATGCAACACTTTAATAATCAAGAGAAGCCATGGTATGAAGCAAAGTAATTGTGATATTATTTTTCATAATGTATACTAGGATAGCAAAGATGCAAAGAATGACCATAGTAGCCCAATTGGCAGGAAAAGAAATCCACAACGAGAAAGGAAAACAGATGGTGAACTAATCTACCGCCATAAAATCACCTTCATCCTCTGCAAGGACAAAAGGAAAATACTCGGGCTGAAAATTGACAACCATCGACTCTGCATACGGCCGACGGTTGTGTATCCATCTTGCCAGCCCGACCTTGTCCACTGTATCAGGAAGCAACAACTCCAACCTCTCAAGACCAGGTCCTAGGTACCGGCCCCCCGATGCATGCATCAGCACTCTCATGCGACAGCGCCAATACTCTACAATGTACGAGTACTCAGTCGGAATCGACGTCTCGAACCTGAGCTTCCGGAGCGATGGAAGGAATAGCGTCGAACGCGGCGGAGAGTAGTTCATGGACTGGAGGAACATCGGGTCCGGTCGGACAAGTGTGAGCGACTGCAGAGCATTGAGCTGCGATATGAATCGCATTGGGTCGGGATACTCGTCCTGAGGGACCTTACTATTGCGTATCGCCTCCCAAGCGACCGTGCGGTGCAGATTCTCCCTGGGAAAAGACACCGCTTCGATGTACAGTGCGGTCAGCTGGTGCAAAGGCAGCTCGTCCACCAAGGCGTCGAAAATATCAGCCATCTCCTCCTGATGTTGTGTGTCTTCATTTAGACAGTCTTCCAAATGCTTCAGCCGCAAGTTGGTGAGCGCGGGGAATTCGGCTATTCGGAGTATGGTAGAGAATTCCTCGATGTACCCGAATCCGATTCTGAGGGTGTGGACGGCGGGGAGGGGCAATCGAGCGCTCGGGAGGCCGACGGAGGTGTGAAGGACACCATTTAGCTCCAGGATCTGCAGGGTGTGCTGGCTGTTGGCTAGAATCACTCGCAGGAGGTCATCATTAGCACGATAGAAATCGGGGATATTCTGGAGGACAAGTTCGACCAGGTTCCTTGTAGAGAAGGTCCATTGGTGCGGCGTCGCCCAAAGGCGGAGGCGCTTCAATTGCGGGAAATAGTGCCTCCCAATACTGGCCAGTTCATCCGGACTGCACGCATCGCCACAGTTTGTGAGGATATTCTCACTCTGTTCTACATCGACCTTAAACATATCGGCATAGACGTGGAACAAACCGATATCTTGGACGTTGCCATATTCAACGCTCCAGCTCTCGACGAGCGGGAGGCGAAGCCCCACCCATTGGTTGACTATCAGAGTGTATATCTCCCAAGAGCGCGTGCGGACTGTGAGGCTTTGAAGGCGGTGCACATGGGCGGCGAGTATGTTACCGAGGTGAGTGGCATGGGAAAGCGTGAAGCCGTCCGTGCGGGGTTCAATGAAGTCGCCCAAGTCTGGATATCTCTCGTATCGAGGGAGTCCGGCATATCCAATCGAAAGGTTGAAAGGAAGTTGGCCGGAATTGCGTAGATAGACGGAAAGTGCGGGAAAGACGTCTTGGGGATTCGCACCCACTCTGCGCGGGTGTCCGACCGCAGATTGATTGTTGACCCTGATGTTCGTCCAGAGACGCGCTTCGGAACTGACGATGCTGCGACAGTCCCTGGAGACATGACTGAGAGCCAATGGGACGTTGTAGTCGGGTCCGTCGAAGGTGGCCATGTGGAAGATTTTGAGGACGAGTTCGATGGGGAGCATCTGAAATGCGCGCACGGGGACTTGAACAGCTACGGACATGGCTACAGAATGGGTTGGTAGGTGGAGAAACGACAAGGAAAGGCACGTACCGAAAGCTGGATATTAGTAGAGAGGAAAGAGAGATATTGGAATACAAGTGAGGGTGAGATCGAGGTATCGTCTCCGGGACGAAGAGATGTGGTATGATGCCCTCGACAGAGCAGGCCACTGGTATATAAACTGACTCCAGGTGCCACAAAGCCACCTCTTCCGGGGGAACTAAGCAAGCAAAAGACATGCAACAAGACAATTGACGCGCCAATCAATCGGACAATTATTGTTTTGTCTTGTGCTTCCTTTCTAGTATATACGGCGCCGGACATAGCAATGATATGTCATCTTTATGAATGACCAAGAGGCCATGCTTCAAATTATCGCACAATGTAGAGTAAAAATGCACAGCTTACCATTAGGGCTGGAATCAATCCCTCCTAGTGCATTTCTGCAGGCCTCTTTCCAATCAATGCAGAAACGTATCATTCAGCACGATGAGCCTAGTAAATTTCAATCATCGTCGCAAATAACGCTCCAGTCCTCGAACTCTACTCTCCCTTCTTGAATTTCCAGCAGACTCTTCTTCATTGCATCTGCAACAGGGGTTGGTCCCGGCAACACCAAATCTCCCTCTCCACCTTCAAGCCCAATCCTCCCAACCGATGCCACAATAATCGCCGTGCCCATCAAAAACACCTCTGACAATCTCCTTTGGGCACTCAGTGCTTTCAACTCTGTCATCGTCACCTTCCTTTCCGCTACCTGCGTTCCCCTTTTCTGCAAAAGCTCCATCACCGACATCCTCGTCACTCCAGGAAGAATAGTTCCGTCGAGTTCGGGGGTAACGACATCGACTCCATCCCCGGCCTCCCTTTTGATAACAACAAACACATTCATGACTCCAGCTTCCGAGACCACATCATCCAGAACCCACAAGATCTGGTCATACCCCTTCTTCGCTGCGACACGTTGAGGGAGTAATCCAGGGGTATAGTTGAGCCCTAGTTTGTGCCCTCCAGTTCCACCGGGCCACGCGCGCACACTGTCGCTGACGGCGAGGAGCGACACGGGCTTTGCAGGAGTCTGTCTGAAGAAGGGTCCCACAGGAGTGACGAGAACATACAGCAGAGCGTGATCAGAGGGTGCTAATCCTAGGGCCGCTCGCGTACCGATGATGGTGGGTCTGATGTAGAGACTGTATCCTTCAAGGGCGGGTATCCAGCGTTTCTCGACCGAAACGAGGCGCTTTATGAGCGTCAAGACCGCATTTTCATTGAATGGCTAACACCGGTGTCTGTTAGAATGGCTGGAGATCGTCGACGATGCGAAAAACGTACGGGGAGTGCGCAACGTCCGGCGGACCGTGCTAGGCGCGCCATGTTCTTTTCGGGTCTGAAGAGCCGGGCCTTCCCGTCTGGACCTATGTACGCCTATCACATAAGTGCGAGGTTAGTTAACGGATAACAAGGAGTGCTTGGATTCCACCTTCATGCCTTCAAAGACGCTGGTGCAGTACTGAAAACAAGAGCTCATCGGGTCCAACGACAGTGGAGCGTAAGGCTTGATTTCGGGCGCAGACCATCCCGTTGAAGGGTCGAAACTCACGACGAGCATATGGTCCGTAGACACCTAACAAAAGACGATGAGAAGCAGGATCATCGTAAAATCGAACCCAGCGCCATACCGATCCGAACACCAGCGATTCCGGTGCAGGCATAGGCTTGAGAGAATTAGCGAGCGTGATAGTGAGCTTTGACGCCTAGTGACAGTTAGAACAATCTAACGGTAGAGATCAAGGCTGGCATACATCGAGGTCTGGGACACGAGAAATGCCTTCCAAGGACCCATTTTGTAGAGATTTCCAGGCGGCCATGATGTCTTGCAGTCAGGAAGAGAGATGATGGTAGGCTTTAAGTATACCAGTCGTCGAGTCATTCTTCGAGTCATCCGTCGAGTCACTGATGGGAACTGTCGGACTTATCGGGCACCAAAAGGACGACGTTTCAGCCCAGATCATTTTGGATTGATGTGTCAGTGTCGTTATCAGGTCTGTTAACGGTCTACTACCAGCCACAGCTTTGATGTTATAAAAGTCGCACATTTGCGAGGGTTGCCCGCTTGAGTCTGTATGACAGCTAGAGCTTTACCGTCCTCTTAGTGCAACATCTTTATTGGAAGCAGAGTGCAACTTGCTGAATAGGACAAGCCATCGTGCTTTATGATCAACATTTCCCGAGGAGCTCGTAGACTAGGTAAGACCAGTGCTTGCATCGTGTTTGGTTCAGAGGCTGTTGTCTTTACCCACAACCGGCATTTCCCGAGAAAACTCTGCCGGGAACACTTTATGGAAGCTCTGGCAAGTTCAGCACTCAGCCTGGAAAATAGCGAATAATCTTGCGCACCCTCGAAAATGCCCGATGTTCAGAGTAACAAATAGCACCTTTTGTGGTGTTTCTGTTCTCTTTGTCATTTCAGCAACTTAGCTCTGGATAGTCGTCTCTTCGTCAAATGTTTGGTAGCCTCTGTCCTATGGAGTCCGCCTGTCCAATTCATTATTCTACGATATACAACGGTGATACGCAGATCTTGCTCATACCTTCGATCGAGGAATAATCGGCGGCCCTCAAATTTAATTCTCAAAAGATTTGGCAATCAAGAGGCTGCTAGAAATTAGAATACGATTCTCAACTGCGTCAGGTTTTGTGTGCTTCGCCCAGAAGTGTGCAATTTTTCGGAAGGTTCAGATGGACCAAAAGAAAATCACTGTTCCCGCCGCGCTAAAATTCTTGTTTCGTCTTCCTGCAAGATAGGCAGTGGCGTTCAAACACGGATATTACCTAACTTCCATTCGAGCAGACCCACGAAGTAGTCCTGCGCTCAAAAGGATCCGGCTGTACCCTGGAGACGACATGTCCTATTATGAGTATGTTATCTTGTGTATATATTCTCTGAGAGGAGGCTGACATGCAACTCTATCTTTCGTATGGCTGCGAAGATCATGTCTATCGCAATAGCATTGCATCCAAGCCTCTAGCTCAAGTGCATCCCATAGCCTTACGGGTAAGACCATTATACCAAGATTCTCCTGACATCAGACCTCATGTAGGCATCGAGGAGTGGCGCGGCTCGGGTCTTCTGCATTTTTGCAACACTCTCTACTCGCTCCCGTTTCTGAAATGGAGAAATACCACATCATGGGATCACGTCGATCGTCTCGCCTGCAAGGTTGCCTCATGTTGTAGTAAGATAATCCGGCATCCTGCGGATACAATCCCGTGTGGTGGGCTCATATGTCAGTTTTGTGCATCAACGCTGGCTCGGAAATTACGTTCCTGCACGTGAGTGTATGGCTCTTATCGTAGGACTGCTCAATCACCAACGTGTAGGTTCACGAGTCGTATTTCTGTTAACCGACGGCTTCATTATCAGATACATCAGATCGTCGGTGTCGTTTCCTTCACAGCGCAGTAGGTTACTCCGACTATTTACATCTCCTCACATTTTCTTGCGTACAGAAATGGAGCAGATACCGTATCGATCATGCGATTCCATTCGGATGATATATCAGATGACTACTCCACCTACACTGACTTGATGCTCCGCTAGATCTGCTACCGGTCGTTTCAGAATAATTGCGGCGCCAGCGATACCACGCGACCATCAACAAAATTTGTAAAGGATACTGAAGAACGGTAGGACTGTGGATTCATCCTTTTCGCGCGCGGATACCGCGAGGCTGAAGGAAAGATGCCTTACCTACGTTGAGACATATAATGCGGACATTACATTCCTCTACTTAAGCGCTCTTCTCATAGTGGTCTTTCCAGCTGGCTATGGTATCAGGCAAACGTGTTCACTGGGACGATTCAATAGCAGACAAGCGTGCCGATGGGGATGGAGCGAAAAAGTTTCTCTCTAGCCGTCCCACAGCCATCCTATCCTCCACGGATGCTACGCCTCTTCGACGGGTTCCGATTCCCTCCACGACTTCGTTTATTCATCCTTCGCCGATTTCGTCCCAACAACAACAACCGATTCTCTCTCAATTTCCTGCAGCTAATTCTACCATCGCGGCGGTTACCCCACCTACTCGAAATGTTCTGGCTCCCTCTATTCCCGCATATGATCGAGCACCGCCAGCTCTGTTACAACACGGCACCTCTTCATATAATAGGACACACCCCTCTTCGGCTAATAATCCGTCGTCTCACCGTCAACGGGCTAATTCCTTACCAGTTGTTTATCATACTGGTCCAGCGCCGCCTCATCCTCATACACTACCATTTTCCATAACCACACTATCCCGGCCCCAAATCCCACCCATGGCGCCCCACCCGTTCTCAAATTATCCTTACCAGCTACCGCCTCAGAAGTCCCTGTTAGCGCTAGCGCCCAGTTCCCCGTACAACAATGCACCTCCAAATAGCTTAAAGCAGACATCACACTCGCCGCGGAGGCTCTCGATCCATAGATCTCTCCGCTTAGGAACATGCGAGCCTGTCGATTTCTTCGCGCCCCAGCGTGTCCGTCATGCCTGCGCATCGGAGCCGGCCTGCCAGCCTCCCCTTCCCCGTCTTTTCGTCCTCGTCGACACCGGCGTGGTCCGGTTCAATATCGAGGTGCTGCACCAGTATCAGGACCAGGGACTGGGCTCCGTCACGGTGGATGACGTGCTCGCGAGGGTGCGGAAGGTGTTGAGGGAGAGACTCGATCCGCAGACGCTTGGAGGTCCGTATGAGTGCGTAGAGGGACGGAGGAGTAGTAGTTTTACGACGGTCTGTGTGGGATTTACTGTGAGGGAAGACAAGGGGCAGGAGAAGTGGAAGATGCATTTGAGTAGGGTGGATGCGTTTACGAGGTGACGAACGAGACTGGTGCTCGATGTTGCGGATGTTCGATTCCACATTGTGTAATATAATAATACAGTGCTGCCGGAAAAGCCTGTTATTTTTCCAACCAGCATCGGCAAGGAAGCGCTTTTGGAGATTAACACAATGATTAATTATCATGAGCGCGAGAGTCAGAGAGTCAAATGAACAAACCGGTTCGAGGTGATAGCGTCGGGTAGCTGAATCATATCATGGGTCTCGACGTATGAAAAAATGAGATGTTGACAACAATGCTCGAGAATTACTACTATTTGTATAATGATCAAGATCCTCGTAGGCTAGGACACGTACAGCTGGATTTTTGACTCGAACAAACTGTGGGGAAGCCATTGTACTTTCTATCGGACATCCCATAAGCTTGGAAACACGGAGACCCGGCAATGCTTGGAACTTGACAGCATTCGTGGTCAATATCAAGGTTTTCCACTAGTATTCTCACAGACTCAGCACGTCGCGAGACTTGGGAAGCTGAGAGTCAGAAAAAGAAGGGATTAGGTTGAAAGAGGCTTACCTGGCCGTGTATATGAAAAGTTTAGTAAAGATATGACACGCATATGACGGCGAGTCGCAGACAAAAAGAGTCTGTCCAGTAAATTTATGTGCCTGTAAATTATATCGAGCAGCTAGCTGATCGGTAAAGTCGTGTATTGGAACTGATTCCATAGGTCCTCATCGGCCATTTTAATGTAATTTGTGTATTAATGCTTTTGCTCAAGGTGGTTGATCCACTCGTCTTGATAGCGCTCGGCGGTAGCAATAAGAGCGTCAATATCCACCATTAGCTTCTCCCAGTGCGCGTAAAGAAGGTCGAGGCAATATTATATATGTCAGCCTTTTGTTGACCCAGAGAGATGGTAGCACGCTTACAGTGCGAGAGCGTCCGGATATTTCTGAACGACCCTGCATCACTCGAGTCAGCTTCCTTGTTCGTCTGGCTATAGCAAGGCGGACGCAGTGTATAAAATCCTTTCAAGGGTACCTGCTTGGCCCCTTGCAAAATAGAAAATTCGGTACTGTACATCCTGAGTGTACTGATTCAAACCACAAGTTACATGAGGAACGCCAATAAATTTCATAAATGTTACAACGGCTATATCTTTGGTATCTCTTTCCCATCCACTAGTACTATAAAATCATCATTTTCGTAGAACATGGGGTTCTACAGATGGTGACATAATCAGGGCTTTCCAGAGCTGTCTCCACGATATCGGGTTCCCCTGAGGAATGATTAGCAAAGAATACGATGTCAGAGGAAGGTGACACTGACGACATCTCTCTGCATGACACAAAAGCTGCCCTCGCTTCCCCGATAAGTAAAACGTTCCACCAGCACCCAGCCTTTGAACATCTCCTTCCTACGATCACGACCCCCAATGCGAAGCCGAAGTATACCATCACTACTATCCAGGACCGGTTTACACTTGACCCCCAGACCCTCAAGACTTTCATGGATCAGCGTCAGAAGCAGAGAGAACCCAAGAGAAGCATAGAATCGCGTGAGGTAGGGTGTGTAGCGATTTCCGGACTGAGTTTGGGACTAGAAGGATATCAGCATGAGGGGGATCGTATAGTCCGCTTGGGGGGCCAACGCACGAATAGCATCAACGACTGTGTGAACTGCGAGCTGTGGCCGGCTGAGAACATCATATGATCTCCATCCGCATCCACTTCTTCTCTGAGAAAAGTGTGGGATCAGGCGTACACGTCAGTAGGAGAGGAAAAGGCTCACTCTGGTTGCGCAAAAGTTGGAGCAGCGAGATCAAGATCACCGCTATTTCTGAGCTTCTCAGTAAGTTTATCGGCTAGGGCCAATGCACCTCTCTGAGCGAGCTGACTAGACCTAAGTGGCTGTGAGTACGGCGCCTTTTGACAGACAGCCTGGCAAGCTACCTCATGCACCATGGATGCTGATAAATTTGTGATATCGACATCCTCTCTGCTGGATCTATACAAAGTAGACCAGTGAGGAGAGCTAAAATCCCCCTTCGTTTAGTTCGGTTCCATTTGATTGGCCAGCAAATCGCTTACACAGCGCATCGCCCCGGATGTGACACCACAGCGGGTCATCAAATATTTCGCCCTTTACGTAGCGAGCGAACTCTGTGCTGTTCACTGTGGGTTCATCCCAAGGGGTATCTAGTCATATCATTAACACTGGCACCGCAAGGCGAGATCATCAGTGAAACGTACTGCCCGCGAGAAGTGTGAAAAGAATGACACCCATACCCCATACATCAATGGGCTCGGCCTTATAAGGTGTGTCTAAAGCGAGCTTGGGAACCACATGAGGGGAAGACGGTAGGAGAAACAGTGATGTGCACACGTACTTCCGGAGCGACGTAAGGAAGGCTTCCGCACCGTTCAGTCAATGTTCGCGTCTTGCCGGATTCTTTGAGTTTATACACTGCGGATAGCCCAAAATCGGATATTTTGAGGGTTCCTGCAACGTCAAGAAGGAGATTTTCGGGTTTAAGGTCTCTGTGACATACACCTTGGTGGTGTATGTAGTCCTTTTTTTGATAGATGCACAATTCAATTCTTGACCACGAGAGAAAACTTAACGAACGCACCATGCCCGTAACTAATTGTTTGAAATAGAGATGAGCTACTTCATCTCCGACCCCAACATCGGGAGCTTTTCGTTCTTAATGAGCACACGAAAAGATGAGAAACAACTGACTCGTACCAATCTTATCGAAAAGATCGCCCCCTGCGGCAAGTTCGAGCAACATGTAGATTCCGGGATGATATAAATGCCTATGCTTGATCTCCACGACCACCGCATTATAAAATTCAAGCACATTATTGTGCTTTAAGGCAGCGTGGACACGCATTTCTTTGTCGATGGTCTTGCGCTCCTTGTCGGTTGTGGCATCTGTGAGAGAGATCACCTTGCATGCTGCCACTCTGTGTTCCTCAAAATTAACTGCACGAAATACGCTTTGGGCGTGTCAAAAGAAGAAATGAAATGTCAAAAGAAATGGAAGCACGCACGTCGAGAAGCCGCCTCCGCCGATTTGCTGCACGAGCTCGTGCCCTATGATCATCAGAGATTGGTCGATATAACTGATGTATAGCTTACCAGCTACTTTTGGATACTTCACTGCCGACATTGTGGGGCAGGAGGGGAGGAGAGCAAAGAAAGTGTTGAGTGTGGTAAACAGAAAAACGAACGCGACGCGTCGCTAATTATTTTGTCACGTGCAAATACGGAACATCGGTCCGAACCCGAAGGTCCAGTCCAGACCTAAACGCTCCCACCCCCGGGGGCCGGAAAAGAGGCCGATAATTAGGTGAGTTCGGATGCTGATCTAGAACATGCATCAGTACTTTTCAATGTGTTTTCGGTATTCGTTCGACTTGGGGATATCCCCCCCTGCTGTCGAGACCTCATTGGAATGATGGATCCGAAGCATCGCTTGATCTTATGATCATGACCTTGCCGGCGCTTTGATTTTTCCAGCTACACCACAGTATGTATCTCCAAATTACCCGCAGAAGCCGCTATTAAGATAAGCTCGGGTTCAGTCTGCCGGTGTGCCAGCAGAAGGGGTATATAACTCGAAACCAACGATGAATCTGCCACTCGAGTTATGTCCCTCCTCTCTTATCTCGCACTAGGTTACGCCCTCTACCTCGTAATACGCCTCACTTACTCCTTCCTCAAAAAATCACCTTTTCAACATATAAATGGACCTCCGGCAGTGTCCTGGTTCATGGGTAAGCACCATCCACTCTCTTCTCTGACAACCACCGGTTTGAGGGGAAAATCTACAGGTAATCTAAGCCAGCTCTTCAATGCGAAAGGTCTCCCGTTCCATCAAAAAATTGTTGATGAATACGGAGGTATGATCAAAGTTCACGGTTTTTTCGGGGTCGGTCATTTGTTCCGGCCTATCCAATTTAATCTAAAATCTGATACGTTCATTCAGGACGAGCAATTGTACATCTCAGATCCCAAGGCACTTCAGAGTGTTCTTATTAAAGACCAAGACGCCTTCGAAGAGACAGCTGTGTTCATCGAGTGTGTCATCCTTTGATAGACGCTTTGATCCTACGCGTCTAATTTCTGATATTTCTGACATGACTCATCAGAACGAACAAGGTCATCTTCGGACCTGGCCTTGTTGCTACTACAGGTGAGTAGCCCATAATGCGACCCCCAACTCCCAGATCCTTATCTTCCCGCTCGTCCCAGGGGACCAGCACAAACGACAGAGAAAGCTGGTCAACCCTGTGTTTTCCGTGGCACAGCTGAAAGAATTGATGCCAGTATTCTACAGAATATCCGATAGGGTGGGTAGAGTCCTCCCTCCACTCCTCTCCATGAGTTGACTCAATGCTCTCGTTTATCTAGCTAGCGGACGCCATGGAGACAGAGCATGGAGAGAACCCCGTCCTGGACATGTCTGAGTGGATGTCACGCGTCGCATTGGAGATGATCGGGCAAACGATCTTAGGCTATAGCTTCGATCCCCTCAGCTCTCGAGTGAATAATCCATACACGTCGGCCATCAAGGAACTCATGTGGGTCAATCTTCACATTGGACCTTCTTTTCTCTAATACTGGCTGCGCCGTAGACCGACGATCTTCTCCCTTTCCCTGATTCGGCAGTTCGCCCCGTTCCTGTCGAGGTTGGGGAGTCCGAGTTTCAGAAGATGGTTAGTGGAATGGACGCCGAATCAGGCGGTGCAGAAGGTGAAGAGCATTAGTGATGTAATGCATGACACGGCGAGGGAAATTTTAATGGTGAAAAGGGAAGAACTTGGGCGAGAGAAAGCCAAGAGTAACAGAGATATTATCAGTGTTCTATGTGAGCCCTTTTTCCCCATGCCCTTTTCTAATTACTCAGAGATGACTTTTCTCTGTAGTACAAGCCAATGAGAATGCTACTGAGGATGCTAAGATGAGCGAGAACGAGCTCACGGGTCAGATGACGTTCGTTTAGCTTTTTGTTGCACAGTGTGTATTTAAAAACGAGCTGTGCAGGGTCCTCATTTTCGGAGCGCAAGATACGACCTCGAGTGCCCTTTCGCGAATTCTCCATCTCCTTTCCGTCAGGCCAGATATCCAGGACAAGATTCGTGAAGAGCTACATACGGCTCTGCAGGCCAAGCAAAGTGGCGGAAGGCTCGAGTACGATGAGATAAGTGAGCTTCCTTGGTTGGATGCCGTGATCAAAGAGACACTTAGATTGTATGTTCGTTTTCTGCTTTTCATTGTCCTTGCGTCGGCTCACGCGGTACCTTTTTAAGATACCCTCCTGTACCTTTTGTTCGTCGCACGTACGTTACCGTTCGTGCAGTAACATCTATTCAGCAATTGATGCTGATTATTCTCGCCCTGCAGTGCTATCAAAGAACGTTCACTGACGTACTCTCCGGACGTGCACGATCTGGACTCTTCTGCTTCCGTTAGTGTTCCCGTAGGGACAACATTGTTTGTGGGTATCGCTGGTGCGAACAGACTTGAAAGTATATGGGGTCCGGACGCCAAGTCGTGGAAGCCGGAACGGTGGGTCAACGAGCAAGCACCTGGTAGGCGCGTGTTGCCCGGGATTTATGCTGGCATGTGGGTGTATATTTATGCGCCAACTTTTATTGCTTCCGATTACTCATGGCTACGCTTTCTTTGCAGGCTGTCGTTCCTCGGAGGCGGCCGATCGTGCATGTATGTTCAAGAGAGATATTTATCCGTTCTCAACGCCTGATTGACATTTTATACTTTTTTTCTAGCGGTTATAGATTCGCGCAGATAGAGATGAAGGTTCTGTTGGCGACGCTTGTTCTCAGGTTTCGGTTTTCTTTGACCGATGATGTTGTTGTGTGGAACCTTTCGCAGATTATTTCTCCGTCAGTAGTGACGAAAGGAGGCGAAGGGCAGAACGTGGAGCGGAAGGGGATGCCTCTCAGGGTGGAGGTGTTGTAATCGAGAAAAGAGAGGCATGGCCAGTAGAAGACCCCTTCCCATTGGTCTTCGTGGGAGATAAAGTCATAGAGTAGGATAACGACTCTGGATATTCATGGTCATCTATGTTAGCTGTGATCTTGTTGTAGCGAGTGGTACATAGTCTGTGGTTACATTTGTGTATCACCTTAACGAGCTAGTTCATTGGAGATCCTAACAACCCGAGGTGGGTGAGAGGAGAATTCCTTATGATCAGCTGGAATCCTTGGGGGTGAGGCGAAATGGTACTGAAACGACAACCCGTCTTCTCTTTGCCTTTTTTCAGCTACTAGAGTATCTTTTGTCCTTTCTCGTTGTCCCTGGTGTGGGTTGGCAGGTGGAAGCAAGACTTTTCTAGTTGGAAAAGGCGGGGAAAGCAGCGAGCTGAACAACTATGGTCTGTTCAGTGCTACAGGCTGTACGGTAAAGGGAACGACAAGGCCACGTGTTACTCCAATCGTGCCTGAATTCGCGCGATCCCATACCAACCTTCGTTCCGCTTTCAGAGCAGATGGGCTGCGGAAAGGCTAGGAGCATCTGGTATTCCATGGCCATCCCTACACAACAGCCAATGTAATAATGTCCAAATATTCAGTTTACGAAAGCAGAATATTTGGAGATGGAGTTTTCGGAGTTTAGCGGATGCACGAGGTGTATGTATCAAGGGCCGTGTCGCTACTCAACGCCGCAGACTATGGTCGTTCTATAGTAGCTGACCTGTGTTCCTGGTGCGAAATAGCAGACCGATGTTATGTTGTATTGGAAGTTGTGTTGCTAAAACAATTAACAGCTGCCAGGCCACAAAAAGTCATCCAAAAATTCAACGAATGTCAAGGAAGGTGAAAGAGGAAATTGTTCAAGACGCCGGCAGGCAGACTGGGCGCAGGCATGTTCCCTGTGTCTCTTTGATGCTTTGGACTGAAGACTGCCAAATGAGGATTGTGGGATTACGTCTTAAGCGCGTCATAAGCTTCAAGACCAGGGAGAGCTGGATTTACGGTATGGGTGTAGCATACGTTCCGAATCTCTGCGAAGCACACAACTTGTTGAAAGATGAAGGGGATCTAGGACTCGGCAGCCCAGTCAGTTGATGGCGCTTCTTGGCAACAGGGATCAGATTCTATCAATGGTCTGTTCCGTGCAGGACTGATCTAAATTTCTAGGCGCAGCCGCAAGGAATATAATGGGTGGCGTCTAGGAACGTTTTTGGCCTCGTGTCGATCCACGTTTTAAATCTTGGAACGAATCTTGATGAAATTCATCAATAATAGCAACACTCTTGATGTGGGCGTATTATCCTTGCGTCTACGGCTCGATTGGGATTGCCGCTGCCAGATGGCCCGGGATTTTGAGCGCCTGTTTTATGCAGTGATGTCGTACGATTTTAGTTCATGGAGGGAGGAGATACCAAAGCATATATTCTGAGGAGTAACTGTTAGGCCGGGAGCAGTGCCTCGAGGCGAAGGAATAAGGCAAGAGAACCAAAACAAGCATGTTTACATAAGCCATCAGTTGAGTCCAAATGCGTCACCTCATGACCCGCTTTCATTATACTTACCACCATCACCAAACCAACGTAGTCGTAGAACCATGATGAACTGAGGTGCCGAGGTCCATTGGGCCCTCCCCTACTCAGTAACGTTGTCCCAACGTCCGACATGGAATCTACAGAGGAAGTACAGAAAAACGAACTCACCGCTCTGCAATCCATCTACGCCGAAGATTTTCAACTAATACCACCCTCGAAGGCCTGGAAAGTGAGTGGGTTGGTTTTTATGTCATTCTCTATACCAACATGTCGTAGGGCGCAGCCAGTTTACCAGAAATTTCTATTCGAGTACGCCATCCTGAGCGCGCGAATATTGGTTTTGGTTTAAATGTCAAGTGCGTGGAAAGTGCCATGCCATAATTCAGTCAATGAACTTATTCCTCCAGATTTCCGAAAACGTATCCTACCCTCACATATCCCAATTTTACTGTACAGAAACCACGCGGTTTGGATCATGATCAAATAATAAAGTTGACCCATGCCCTCCAGAATGAGGTCCGAGCATCACCACGGACTGAAATGGTATTCCAGGTACGTATATGAGCTTATCCTTCCTTCCCTAGTCACCAGTTAGTGCAACAGATTGTCACATTCTGCCAGGAATGGCTGAGCGACAACGTCGCAGCGCCTGCAGAAGTTATTGGGTCACTGGCAGTGCAGATGAGACAGCGAGCAGCGGAAGAAGAGCGAGTTGCGTTGCACATTACTTTCCCTAGAGCTTCCACTGATGTTAATCTCTAGGCCAGACAAGAAGAGGCGGAACGCGAGGCGAAGGAAAGGGAGCAACGACTAGACAGGTTGGCGCGAGAGTTTGATGCGGACGTTCAAAAGCAGCAGCAGTTAGCTCGAGAGCAGCACCGAACCCGTCAACGTGCCAATTCTGAGACTACCGAAGTCCCGTATTCCGATGACACCCCCACCGAAACGTTCGACGAGGACATTGAAATGAATGGTGTTCATTTCGATACCGTCAAGTTCTTCCATCCGCGAAAGAGTATCTTTTTTTAAATATATGGTCACTAAATCCAGCTGACTCCGTAAAAGGTTGTCTAGGCACTATCTACAGCGCAGATCCCGTATGCGATGACACTAACACTACCCTCCCACTTGAACTCCACGTTATCACTTTCGACTCCCACTATTATACGACAAACCAAGGTAGGCTGTCATGTCAAACCACCTTTCCCCTCTTTTTATGTTCTCTTCAGGCAGAAAAAAGGTCAAGCAAGTTGAAGAAGAAATAATCCGATTAAAATCTGTCCGCCACCCAAATGTCGTCAGGGTATTGGCTGTCAAATTGAATGCCCCACATTCGAGCGGGGCCCCGCAGCTGGTCATTTTGTCGGAACAGAGTCCAGCCCTTTCCCTGAAAGATGTGTTGAGTGACTGTGACTGCCTTAGGGAAGACCGAGTTTCGGTACGCGTCCTTTGATGCGGTCTGGCCCGTCCATTGTGTTCTTATCATCTTTCAGGACTACATTGTGCAAATCCTCGCTGGACTTAATGCTATTCATGTCTGTGACTTGGTGCATCGAGGTTAGTCGTTTTTACTCTGATGATTTAAGTTAAAGTCTGAGTTGTTGTAACGCAGGTATCAATGCGGCGTCTATCGGTCTGGCCACACAAAGTTGTCCTTCACAATCGAAGCTTATCAAGCTCAGCGAAGTCGGATATCACACGCGACTACTAGACTTACATCGATCCAACGCCTTCGCTTGCGTGAATCCTCCGGAAGAACGTATCATGCCAGAGGCTTGGTAAGTGTTTGTCCCTTTGAATCTGTGCAGACCTTACGCGAACCTTTCAAGGTTATCAAAGGACGCCAAGAACGAATCGCTATTGTTATATACCCGTCAACGGGATATACATGCCGTTGGAGTCGTCCTTCTTCAGATGCTTCTGGGCCTTGATGTGACCGAGCGATTTGCTGACGTCCATACCGCCCTTCGGTCCTGTTAGAATACCCTTTTATTCTGCCGTGTCCTGTACTTATCTTTTCTCACAGCAGCCATACCACCGGCATTTCAGAGTCATGCGATGAACATGCTTGTCCCTCCTAAGAAGAGTCATATCAATTGTTTGACCCTTTTGGCTGATCTTGCTGAATCATCGCTGCATCGAACGCGCCGAAGTCTTTCAATATCTATGCCCGGTAAGTAGTACTCAACATTCCGTTTTCTTCGCTCACAGTCATTCAGAGCCCAAAACGCCGCTGCATGCATCTGTTTCGGGGTCACCTGAATTCGACTATTTTAGAGGACCAACGTACCGTCAGGCTAGCCGTTGGAAAGAAGATTGGGAAGAATTGGAGCTTTTGGTTAGTATTGACGCCTTCGACCGAGAAGCGAATCTGATCGACCACCTGTGTGTAGGGAAGGGGAGCCTTCGGCTCTGTAGTCAAAGCTCGTAATAGAATCGATAACCGTGTCTATGCCGGTTCGTTTCCGACCTGCTTCAATATTCGTTCCCCGTTCCCCTGACACATAATCAACTACAGTCAAGAAAGTTCGCTTACGAACCTTACAAAGCGATACAAAGATTTTCCGCGAGGTGAACGCTCTCAGTCGGCTGAGCCACCGCTTCATCGTGCGATACTATACTACCTGGGTCGAGACTGCCGAACCTACGTCGACTGGGGCGTCCGACGAGTCCGAGTCCGAGTCTGATTCCTATTCCCAGTCTAATGGCACCGAAAACGGCATGACCTCCGTTCCTTCGAGGATCCAATCGCGTGAGCCTAGTGGGCCGATTATATTCAATATGGATGATCTCGACGACTTGGGTGGAACATCGAAGGGGAGCTTCCCTAGTATACATTTCACGAGATCGTCGGAATCACAGGAGGATACGGACAGTGATAATGATACTCCGTTTGGGGGGCTGTTCAGGAAGGCGGGCGATGAGGATGGTGAAGGGTTGGGGACGTTGACGCCCACGTTGACTGTGCAGAGAACGTTATATATCCAGATGGAATTTGTAGAGAGGCAGACTTTGAAAGAGGTACGCTTGTTTCTTTTCTTTGGCAATGTCACGTTAGCTCATATCAGTATTTCTGTAGAGAGTCGATGAAGGTATATCAGAGTCCGAGGCGTGGCGGCTGTTTCAGCAAATCGTAGACGCACTGGTGCATATGTCGACTCTTGGTATCGTCAGTGCATCCATGGAGCGTTCTTGTGAAGGGTTCTCATACTTATGTCATCCTAGATTCATCGCGACATCAAACTGACTAATATCTTTATCGGTGAGTGTCTATCGTTTTCACCTTTTGAGATCAAGTTTTCATTCGCCTTTTGTAGATGCGAAAGGCGACTGCAAGGGTAAGTGGGTATTTGCATGGCGTCATAGACATCGTTGACGTTATTTCATAGTTGGTGACTTCGGTTTAGCCACGTCTAGTCTCGCGGCAGTGGATCCGTCAGATGTTTCACCGCGGATTGCTGCACAAGAAACCGATATGACATTAGGTAGGTCTGGTTATAAGGTCGAAGATTATAGTACGCTGACAACGCACTACCTGAAATAGAAGTCGGCACGCGCCTATATATTGCTCCGGAAGTCCAGTCGCGTCGAAGGAGGCCGACTAATCATACCAAGGCTGATATGTACAGTCTAGGGGTAAGCGTTCCCTCAGGTACCACATATCGGTTTTCTAACCTCTAAACTTTGCCTTGTCCTAATCGTTCATAATTGTGTCCTCAGGTCGTATTCTTCGAGATGAACTACTTCTTCACCACGGGCTCCGAACGTATTAGTGTCATTGAGGCGTTGAGGCGTCCCGAAATCATCTTTCCGGATTCGTGGGATTCTTTGAGGTTACCTCAGCGTGAAAGTATGCCACCACATGTCCATTTATTAGTATGGCACTGAACGCGTACCTATAGTTATAACCTGGTTGTTACAGCATGAGCCAGACGATCGGCCTACAGCATTGGAATTATCGCAAAGCCCATTATTACCCTCGAGACTCGAAGACGAATACTTCAAGGGTGCGCTGAAGATGATGAGTACGTGCCCGCCGTTCTTCCACTTCCATTCCTCTCATTAATTTCGTTTGATCGTGCAGCAAAGCCAGATTCTCCGCATCATCAAGCCGTCCTAGCTTCCTTGTTTCAGCAGCCTCCCCGACCGGTTCGAAGCTTTCTATACGATCATGAAGCTGAGCTGCCAGAACACGCCTCGCTTAACGGGATGGTTCAAGATCACCTCACTGCAATATTTAGGCTACGCGGGGCGGTTGATATGGAACCTCCATTATTGATGCCGATTACATCACCGGAGGACGACAAAGACCATGCGGTCTTTATTGACCGACACGGAGATATTGTGAAGCTGCCATCTAGTCTTCTCGTTACGTTTGCAAGACTTGCGGCTCGCGGAGGTATCACAAGGATCAAACGTTTCCATATCGCCGATGTGTATCGCCCCCAGTACGCCCCGCCCTGTTGTTGTAATCATCAACATCTAATACTCACGTTTTTCTTGTAGAGCGGTAGCTGGACATCCAAGACCTCATAAAGCGGCTGTGTTTGACATCATTACGCCTGATCTGATGTCAGGACCTGTGGCTGCAGGAGCTGAAATCCTTGCTGTTGCGAATAATTGCCTCGACACTTTCCCTAATCTTGCACAGATGTATGAGATTCATGTTTCTCATTCGAACAGTGTGTTCTCCTGAGACCTGCCCCTTCCCCCTGGTTGTCTCTAATCGTGATTTTAGTTGTCGATGCGGTCTTGGGCCGCTTACCTGCTGAGCATAAGAGCACGATTGTTGAAATCCTCAATCAGCCAAAGTCATCGACGTTTCAGAAGAGGGCACTGTTCTTGAAGAAGGGACTTCTGAGAAGCATTGCCGATGAACTGGAAGTTCTCAGCGATACGTGTGAGTCCCTTTGAGATATAACTTTTATATTATCTGATGAGAGGAACAGACGAGGATGTGGAACCGCTTCTTATGAGGCTTGATAAGCTCTCATCGCCTCTCCTGGACATGATACGGCCAGCAATCGAAGAAACCAAGAGGGTTGTGAAGACCGCTTCTCTCGCCGGTGTTTCGAGGCCGGTCAAGTTCTATCCGTTGATGGTGGGAAACCATCTCAAGGACTTCAAGCACGGCATTCTTGTAGAGGTTGTCAGACGAAGCAGGCGTATTGAACTTCTCGCAGCGGGTGGAAGGTAAATAGGTTCTCATTCCAATCTCTTTCTATTCTGACATCTTCGTAGATACGACAACCTGATCACGAAATTCTCCCCTCCCAAACCTACCGCAGAGTCGATTTATGCCGTTGGACTCCAGATCGCTATTGACAAGATCACTGCGGCTGTGGCATCGTTCCAAAGCTCCTCTGCCAAGTCTCTGCTCAAGGAGGCCAAGTCTTTTGGATACTGGAGTCCACGACGATGTGATGTGTATGTGATCTCTTATCATCCTGGATATCTTCAGGATCGATTGGGGCTTGCATCGTATCTGTGGAGACATAATATCAGCGCGGATATTATGTACGAATCCGCCATCACGAATGTCGAGACAAGTGTCACAGATACTTGCAAACGGGAAGGTATACTGTGAGTTCCAGGCGCTTTTCAACGTGGCCCGTTGTTGATCTTACCATCGATTTCCAGGTTCACTGTTAACCCAAGACCAAAGAGAGATCAGACCACTGGCGTCAAGGTCACGGCGATCTTTGGCAATTATAGCGATGAAGACAGTAAGAGGGTTCTTAACCGACTACACGTTTGTGTCTGACCACCTCGGCAGCATTGATACCTCGCCAGGAGCTCGTCGCGCATCTGCAAGAAGTTATTGCTGCCCAGAAGCGCGCAGATTTGGCAACGAGTGGAGCGACGACGTTCTTTGAAGGAAAGAACCTTTTGGCGAACAAAGAGACTACAACGTTGGACCTTCAGACTGTACTACCAGCCGAGACTGTGAAGAAGGGACTACGACGAAACAAACTTATCGTTCAGGACAAAGGTGTGACAATATGATTTTCCTTTGATGTTCTTTGGCTGATGTGTTCCCTCCTCGCCAGCTCATGAACTCGGAACGAAGATTCACCGAGCGTTTACGAGCAACATGCCCATGCTCGTAGTTGACATACCACCTGCCATGCTCGTCACGCTTACGAGGACCAATACGTGGATTACCAGCGACGAGGCATGGAAATTAATTTCTCCGGGGTTCAACAGCCATGTTTATGCTCAACAAGTACGCGACGCTGTTGCGAAGCGAAAGGAGGATGGATTTCCGTTCATACTTTTGTATGCAGCACGCGAAGAACGGGCTTTACTTCTTCAACTGCGCTAGTTCCTTTCTGATTTCAGTATCATCATCACCGTATTGCTCGACGTGGTCCGCCGTGGCCTCGTTATATATATCCTATACACCCACATCATTTTCTTGGGACTTTATGTAGTCGAAGTAGAAATTGTAGTATAATATGCGTTTGTATATATCCATCAAGCCCAACCTATTTTATAATATGCATACTCCACGGCCTCGTCTGAGATTCCATTCTCTGCATCGCAAATTACGGTTTCCCTTGAAAGTACGACTAGCTCGCCATCCCGAAACACTGATTCTACGGTGTTTGATTCTGTAGCAAAGGTCGGTCGGAGGGGTATGACAAGATGGAATACCGCTCCCTTGCGCAGAAACTTTCGGAGGCATGCTTGGATCCACACAGCATGCTGAGCGTCGTAAACAATATCTCCTCCCAGTACAACGTCAAAGGGTATATCCAGTGAACGGTCGTGATTGTCGCTGTCGGCCCAGTCCAAAAAGGTGGAACTGATGGCGACCGACGCAGGCTGAGCGAAATTATTCGCAATGTTGGCCTTGAGGTTGTCCAGAACCGACGGGTGGAAATCCGTGGCGACAATCGTGACACGTCCTTCGAGGAGCTTTCCAACGATGATGCTGACCAGGCCCGTCCCGGCGCCCAGTTCCAATACGCGCGTCCCCGGGTGCAAGCCGAACGCGAGGGGATCCTCCACGATGGCCTCAGCAAGCACGCACGCCCCGCCCCACGTCTGTGCGCCTACACTGCCGAAGTCCTGGTTCTCCAGTGGTGCGTCGGTCAGCCGCACTTGGATAGCACCGGGTGCAAAGACAAAGTCGCGGTGGATGACACCCGCTCCTGCCGTGCCAGAGCATATCGCTAGGAGCGCAGCCGCTTCTGCGATGAGAGCATCGTCATGATTTAGCTCTTCGGAGCAGAGCACGGCCTGCGAGACGAGGGCTGTGAGCCATCGGATGGCGTACGAGCGCTCGAAGGGATCGGAGCGCCACTCGTCGAGGACGGCGACTGTTTGGAGGTCTGAGCGACGCCGCTTTGATCCTCGTACTGGAGGGTTGTATATCGAGCGGAGGTATAATAGACATTCCAGGAGCTCTTGGGGGGAATTGTATGGAATTTTCTTGATGGGGGGGAGGCGTGTGGTAGGGGGTATTATGAAAGACATGATTTTATGTGTTTAGAGGGTGCTATGGTCAATATAAGTAACGAGGGGAAAAGCGGAAACGTTGTGTACGATACATACTTTTGAGAAAAAAGGGTTGAGCGGTGAGCTGTTTGGAGGAGATTGAGAGAATTATTGATCACTATACAGAGAGGAAGTCAGATAAAGATTAAGAAATCCAAAAGTGTATGTATTACTTGCGTGGATGTTAGCACAACAGCATCTTGAGTAGGAGCAAGAATTCACAAAGATGAATGCTATAGTCAAGAATTTGTCCTTATTTACTTTCAAGCCCGACAACGTTTTACCCGCTCCACCTCAATGAAATGGTGGATGGTTTCACTTCGACGATATCGGCTGCAGATCCGATAAATGCAGCGGTGCTATACGGTCCCGTTTTACCTGGCAACTATCCTACGCCACGTTTAAACCCCTTCCAGCCGCCGCCATTTCTACCCCCACCAGAAGCAATCCAGCAAGTCGACCCCCATTCTCCAGAACTTTTCAAGCAGAGCATACACGTTGTACGAAGGCTTGTTATAAATCTCCAAAATGAAGCAACAGATGCGTTGTCGGGCATGTGAGCTTTCCTGACATCTTTCACTATGCAGCAGCATTTTTCTCACAGCGTCCATCCCAGCCAAAACGCCTATCATCCAGGGAGTAGCCCTGCACAGACAGAGGGTACTTCTGATATGCTCTTTTTTTTTCGTCGTTAGGATGTTGCACTGACGTTTGATTTTTTTTGTCATAGCGAATATTTCTGCGTTGAAAGAGACGTTCGAGATGCTCTCGGATATAATGCGGCGTACAGGCGTGGGAGCACTCCCTCTTTTGCCGTTTCCACCGCAGCCGGGTGCACCGCAAGTTGTGCCCACTGAGCAGGAGATGATGGTTGACGTGTCGAAGTCCGTCCAAGTGCTTTATGAGAGACTCAAGCGGAGTCAGGAGAGCGCTGCTGTCGTTGCTAACCTTCTTGGAGCTTCAGATGCGCCCCTTCGGGCTAGTGGTCGTAAATGACGAGGTGAGAATCAACTGTCTAGTTCATCGTTCCAACTTTCTAACTATTGGAATGTCAATTCCGCAGAGATATCCATGGCTACATGTCGCCGATCACGTCTAGTAACTTGGGAACCAGATGGTCGTGTACTAAACCTTGAGTGGGTCTTTCGTTAAATAACGAGATTTGACATGCTCTAGTCGCAGTGTTATATCGTGAAACAATACAAACAATCGAAGAGCATAAAGATAACTAGGCGCTGGTGCTGAACAGCAGTTTAAGAAGCCTGGGGAAAGTGTCATCGAATTTATCACTTCAGATGAGAAGGAGCAGCCTTCTCGGCATTTTCATTTTGTCGGCCTGGACGAGAAGAATTGAAAATTGGACCAACTCTTCGCCATGCTATACGACGGAGGCATGAGGTCATCTGTTTGCTGACACCACGCAGCGAATGGATGGGATGATTTTATCTCAATGTACTATAAATACTTAAATCGTCCTTACCTCGTAGCTCAAGCTGCTTCATTGCTATTTGGTTATCATGCGCACCCTCTTCACGACAATGCTTCTCCATCCCTGGAACGTTGCATCTGCGATGCTAATCTCAGGTGCACGGCAGAACCTCGTTGCGATAGAATACAATCCATCAGACCTCTATTCCAACTAGCTCGTCTACCAGGACGCACCGCTGCATCCATCTTTTCCGACAAAGGCCGCGTAGAGTGATTGGGTACGCCTCGCCCACCTTAAAAAAAGTTTCCCAGCTCCTCAGCCTGTCCTAGGGCCCCGACGATGAGCCTGGCGCTCTTAATCCTGTCACTCCAGCCATGATCCAGCTTCCAAGTCCGATTCAAGAGAGTATTGCGATCAGCTTGAACCTAGAACTTGATCGGTCCAGCCTTCTCGCAGGACACGACTCAAGGTACGGTCATTGTTGTCCTGCTGGCAACACAGGAACGACTCTCATTCCTGGCTTAGCTGTCATACCGTTTTCTGGCTACCAAGCCAATGTACTCACGTTGAACACTCAAGTCTCGACTCAACCTGATGGAGTCAGACATTATTCGTATGCCACGAATGAGGACGTTTCTACGTACGTCTTCTCGTGGATGCTCCTTTCTGCACTTGATGTATTCTTTCGCGCCATAAGTTTTACAACATGGTGTCGCCTGCCACGATAATTACACTCGGCCTGCAAAGCAAGGCATGTTGCAGGACGACACAAGTACCTGGTGTCAATCTTATATAAGCATAGACAGTTTTGTCCTGAGTCGACGGTCAATTGCCTTTAAGCAATTGACTGTCATACTCAGGTGAGTAGTAGTCATATGTACCTCAGCTTTTAAGCAATTGACTGTCATACTCAGCCTGGCCTATTATCCACTGTGTGAAAATAACCTGCCTGCAACAGGTTATGGGCCCTGAGCTTTAAGGCCTATTTTGAGTTTTTTTTTCATCTTCACATCTTGCTTGTGCCCTGCTATCTCTCCATCAGTCACTTCACTACTGAAATGATATCACCACATACATTATGCCATCCTTTGACACAATCAAAAAGGGCTTTGACAACCTAAATGCCTCCAATTATGGCAAATGAGAAGAAAACATGTCAGCCCTACTCAAAACTCACTGTGAGTACCTTATCACCATTGGCCATGACCCTGAACCAGAGTTTGCAGACCCTGAGAAGCCAACATACCAGGAGAAGAAGGACTGGAAGGACTGGAAGGAGACTCAGGTATTGGCCACTGGCACAATCTACCTCTGCCTTGATGAATCCCAGAAGGCTCATGTCAAGAGCTGCCTTGACAATCCAGAGAGGATGTGGGACACATTAAAGGCACACCATCAGCAAAGAAAACCAGCAACTCATTTTGTAGCCTATGACAGCTTCTTCAATCTCAAGAAGGAGACAGAAGAGTCACTTCCAGACCTTGCCAGTTGGGGCACTCAAATCATGAGTCATATCTGTGCTCTGCATCCTGCTCATTTTGGCCTCCAGCAGTTAGAAGAAGAGCTTCTTGTTATGGCCCTGATTCATGCACTCTCTCAGCCTGAATTTGGAAACTTTGTCACATCACTATTCCTTCTCTCTGATAAACTCACTCTTGAAGGACTCCACACTGCATTTCACAATGAAGAAAACAATCAGAAGCTGCATGCCAGTGACCCAGCAGTCTCTGTTGCTCTTAAAGCCACACCTTTCCATTCAGCCATGAATCTGGCTACCAATGCCACTGCAAAATGTGGATGGTGCCTTTGTGAGAATCATGCAGAAGAAGAATGTATAACCAAGAAGCTCTCACTTAAACAGGACCATGAACATGCTGCTGACTGTACTGCTGGGAAGCATCATCACAAGGGGGCTGGAAAGAAGGATTTGGAAGCTGCTAACTCTGCCAAGACAAAGGAGGAGACTGCTAGCCAAGCAAGTACTGATTTATCATCATCTGCTGTGTCTCATTGGAATACCAATACAGGTGCTTCTCATCATATGACCTCTCACCAACAATGGTTTTGATTCTATGCTTCACATGTTGTTCCCATTCATCTTGCAGACAATTCAGTCATCTATTCAGCAGGGATTGGGTCAGTAGTATTGGAGCCAGAGATTCAGGGGGAGAAAGGCTCAGTGGTGGAACTTCTTGACACACTATATGTATCAGCATTGAAAAGTAATCTCTTATCACTCTATCATCTTACACAGAAAAAGGGATTTAAGATCTCAATTGCTGGATCAGATGTCACTTTCAGCCAGGGTGAAAAGGTTCAATTCATAGCAACTGTAAACAAGAGCAATATTGGCTATGTCAATGCTACCACATATTCATTCTCAAAATTGACCACTATCATTGCAAACTCAAGCTCCACAAGTACCTGCCAGATGGACAACACACTTTAGTATAGACATTGCTGTCATTGAAACATAGACACTATATGGCACATGCATATAAAGCAGCTAGTAACTGGAATGAAGCAAGAGTCAGATCTTCCAACTGATCCTATCTGCATACTATGTCTCACTGGCAAACAGCATCACCACAATGTTCCTTGTGGCTTCTCAGAGTGGAAGAAACACCTTCTTGAGCAAGTATACAGTGATATCAAAGGTCCAATGCCTGTCACAACCCCAGAGGGCTATTGCTACTGGATAACATTCATCTGCAGTGCATCTGACACTTAGGCCATCACACCTCTGAAGTATAAAAGTGATACCTTTAATGCCTTCAAGCAGTTCAAAGCATATGTAGAGAATACCCATCCAGGACTCAAAATCATTGAGTTTCAGGAAGACAAAGGTGGTGAATATATGGGAAGAGAGTTTATTGACTTCTGTGCTGAGCATGGGATCAAAAGGTGACATACTGAACCTGATGAACCATACCAGAATAGCACAGCAGAACAAGCCAACCACATGATTGCAGAGGCCATCACTGCTATGCTAAATGAGTCACATCTCCCACCATCATTTTGGAACCTTGCTCTCTGAGTATTCATTCATGTCTGAAATCACATCCCCACAGATCCTCTTCCAAACATCACACCCTTCACAGAATGGGACTCAAATCACTGAAAACCAGATATATCCCACTTTTGTGTGTTTTGTTAGGCCCAAGCATCATGTGTGAGTAACCATGTGATAAACAGGTGTCACCTCACACTTTGGGTGATTGTCTGAGTTCATGAGTGTGATTACAGTGGTGTGTCATAAGGCTTTTAGATGGTTTGAGGATAGAATGGTATGAATAAACTTTAGCTCAAAGCTGGGTTGTCGCCAGCGAGAGTGAGCTCTTTAAATACTGTATGTGTCCTGCTAATAATAGTCCTATACTAATTGTGTATTTCTCTGTCTGTTGTGCTCTTTGTCCTTGAGCATCGTTACTATATATAAAAGGCAAATTGTATGTCATCAAGCAATTGGAAGAATAGCAGGCAGTCTTGTGATGACTAAGCCATGTGACCTGTCCAAGCTTAAATAGGGGTAAAAATGATAGGAGAGAGAAAAAATTGTAACATTACCCCCCCATTAAGACTATCGTCCTGATGGCTTAATTAAGAGATAACTCATAGTCGTGTATTGCATCATCAGCAGACATATATTTTTCATTCACCCATTAGTTAGACTCAGGCCCATATCCTTTCCACTTGACTAGATAGTCGATCATTGTTGTCATCCCACTGCCTTTTGCCTTAATCTTTTGGAGTTTATGATATAAGATTTGTTTGATCTCATAGTGTTCTTCATCATCAATGAGATCCAGGAGAGGGGGAGGTGGTTGTTCTTGTGAGAGAAAGGCTGGTGCGATATATGATGTCAATAGAGCTTCATTAAAAACATCATGGACTTTTCACATTATGGGCAATCATAATTTGTAGGCACTGATGCCAATTTTAATGAGGATCAGAAAGGGACCTGTGCATTTATCAGATAGTTTGCATTTGGGGCAGGGCAAATAGAGGTTGGTTGTATCTAACCAGACCTTGTTGTTGATGTTATAGGTCTGGGCTGCTCACCTTCACTTGTCGTATTGCACCTTCATTGTTGTTGCAGCCTTTTCAAGTGTGACAGCAGTTTTGTTATGGATTTTTTCCATAGTAATAGCAAAGTCCATTGAGGCTGGCATTGTCATGTGAAGATGCACTCTGTGTGTGATATGAGGATGACAACCATAGTTGATAAAAAATAGTGTCCATCCTGTTGCTGAGTGTATGCGACTATTGTGTTGGAAGGCTGCTAATGCCAACCATTTGACCCAGTCATCTTGTTGATAATTGATAAAAAGATGCAGGTACTTTTCAACCTCTTGATTTGCTCATTCCATCTATCCATTGGTTTGAGGGTGATATGTGGTGGATGCATTTCATTTAATGTTTAGTAATCAATAGAGGTCATCAAGAAATTTAGAGACAAATTGAGGTCCTCAGTCCAAGATAACTACTTGTAGCATGTCATATTTTGTGTAGACTTCATCATGTAAAATCTTGGCCCATCCTTTGGAAGTGAGTTCCATGGAACATGTGATCGGAATGATTGCTTTAGAGAAGTAGTCAACAATGACCAGAATGGCATCATAGCCATTGCAGTCAGACAGGCCAGTGATCATATCAATGGAGATATGCATCCACAGTGAGGCTGGAATCTCATTTGGGTGTAGTGGGGCTGCTCAAGGTTGAGTCAATATTTTGCCATGCTGACAGGTTTCGCATGCTTTGACATATGTGATGATGTCATTCTCTATCTTGAGCCACCAATATTCTCACAGCACCAGCTCTTTTGTCTTGGCTATTCTCAGGTGTCCTGTGGTGGCATGATTGTGACAGGTGGTGATGATCTCACCCTGAAGACCTATGTCTCATGGAATGTAGATCCACCCATCATATTGGATCAGTCTCTCTTCCATCTTCATCCCTCATTGATGATTGAGTGAGAGGGTGATCTGCTGATCCCATTTATGATTGTCTCTTGTGATGCTTTTGATTTGCTCATGGATTTCTTCCTCTGTTAGCATTACTATGGCTCAGAAATGTTTGGGTCATAGCAATGTGATACCTTTATTGTCTGCCCCCCCCTGATCGTGATTGGCTCTTCAGCTGAGGAGATCAGCCTTTTTGTTGGTGGTACCAGATTTGTGATATAGCATATATTGATATTGACTGAGTTCGGTAATCCATCAGGCCTGCTGGCAATTCAGTTTTTACAGCTGATAGAAGTATTGTAAGTTCTGGTGATCGGTCCATATCTCAAATACTAGAGTAGCCCTGATAAGATAATGTCACTATTCTTCCAGAGTGAGCATGATAGCCAAAAGTTCCTTATCATATATCTCATAGTTTTGTTCAGTGACCATGAGGGCCTTGGAAAGGAAAGCGACTGGTTGCCACTTCCCATCTTGTTCCTGAGATAGTACCACTCCAACAGCCTCTTCACTTGCATCTGCCTCCACTCTGAATTTTCCATCCTCCATAGGAATAGTGAGGATGATGTCTTCCACCAATCTCCTTTTTAGATCATCAAATATGACCTGTTGTGAGGGTCCCCACATTCAGAGGGCATTGCTGGTTAGTTGGGTCATCAGTTGGACCATCTTGCTGTAGTCTTGAATGAAGCATCAATAGAAATTGGTGAATCCCAGAAATGATTGCAACTCCTTCTTTTTTCTGGGCTCTGGCCATTCTGTTACCCCTGCCACCTTGATGGGGTCCATCCAGATGCTTCCTTCTGAGATGATGACTCTGAGGTACTCTGTTTTCAGTACTTTGAATTCGCATTTCTCCACTTTGAGGAACAACTTGTGTTCCCTCATGAGGTTCAACACTTGTCTTACCAACCTCTGATATTCCTCTTTTGTTTGGGACATAATTAGAATGTCATCAAGGTAAATGGTGACCTTCCCAGTGGTGATGAGATCTCTGAAGATGTTGTTCATCATCCACTGAAAGATTGCCAGGGAGTTAGTGAGTCCAAAGAACATGACAGTGGGTTCAAACAGTCCTCGGTTGGTCCTAAATGCCACTTTCCATTCATCTCTCTTCTTTATTCAGATGTTGTTATACCTCCACTGTACATTGAGTTTAGTGTAGTATTTGGCCTCTCAAAGTTTGTCCATTAGTTCGGAGATCAACAGGAGTGGATACCAGTTTTTTATAGTCATCTCATTTAGCTTTCAATAGTCCTGTATGGGTCGAAGCTTCCCATCTTTCTTCTTTACAAAAAAGAAGGAGGATGCCATAGGGGATTTCAAGGGCTGAATGCATCCACTAGACAAGTTTTCCTCAAGGAACTTGTCAAGCTCCTGCTGTTCGCTGACACTGAGGGGGTACATTTTGCAGTCTAGGTTGGCACTGGTGTTTGGGATTAGTTCAATCGTGTGATCCCATGGCTTCAGCTTGGGCAGCTCATTGAAGCTCTCTTTGTTAAAGAGGTCCTTGAAATCTCATGCCTATGTGGGTACCATCTCTTCCAACATCCTCTCCTCCTTTTGTTGGTTAGCTTTTGCAGCCAGTTCGTTAGTGTGATGCACTGCTCAGATGTGCAATTTCTGCTGGATGTCTATTGTGAGGATCATCTCCCTGTCTTCCATTTCCTGATTCCATCGATCTTCTGGATCTTCATCTGGTAGCTTGAATGGGATCTTTCAACAATGGCATTGAGCAAATGTGATCCATCTGGTCTTCCAGTTAATCAGTGGGTTATGCTGTATCAACCAGTTATGCCCAAGGAAGACCTCTTTAGTTCCGAGGTCTGTGACAGCAAGGTTGATATGTTCCAAATGATCCCCGATCTTTAGTCAGAGTTCTATGAATTTAGTGATCGAACCAGCCTGATTTTTTGTTTCATCAGTGTTATAAACCAGGATCAGAGCTGCAGTGGCTCAAGTAGGAAGTTTGTGTTTGTCGATGAAGGCACAATTGATCAAACTTCCGGTACACCTGCTGTCAATCAGGGCAGTGACTGTGTAGATGGAACGAGACATCAAGGTTTTGATCTGGACTTTAGCAAGTAGGTCCTGACCAGCTGCCTTGGTTCATTGGATGAATTTTTTTAGTCCATAGAGCTCATCGAGCTATTCCAATGCTCAGCATCTTTGTGTGTCCTTTATTCCTTTTATTGCTTTGTCGACCACCTCCTCAACATGGGTTTTATGGACCCAATTTTAGAGTATGGCTTTTGCCACAGCCTCATCCCTGGCTTCTCTGATTGCCCTCCAGGTCTATTCAGTATTGAATAGCTTAAGCCAGGTTTTGGGGCTCTCTGCCCTAATTCGGCCTGTGGGTGATTGAGTTCTTAATTGTGATTCTTTGGTGTGTATGTCATAAGATAGTGGTATATTCAAATGCTTGATGATAGTAGATATAGGCATAACTACAGAGATATGATCAGTCTGCTCAGCGTCTGAGGATTGCACACCATGGGATTTTTTGGCCAAAACAGTGGAATCGCTCACTGTCTGGCCTCCTCTTTTACCTCCTCCACCTTAGTTTCCTTCTCAAGTTCTTCATCTTCCTTTTGTAGTTCAGTGATTTGGGCTCAGATGTCCTCCTGGGTTCATTTTTTCTTTGGACAATCTTTCACCATGTGTCTCTTCTGCCTGCAGTTAAAGCATTTTCCTTTCTTTTTCATCTGATTAATGTCCATGGGTTTACCAGCCCCAGTAAAGGTAGTTCCAGTCCTGGTTTTGTATGAGGTCGGGGTCGTAGAGGTTCTCTGTGGTTTCCTAGCAGTTGTCCCTGATTTATTTGGGGTTGGCAGGGTTGGTTTCTTCGTGTAGTCCTGCAGAGTAGACGATTCCACTTTCTGCCTTTGCTACTCTTTGTACATCTTAATGATTCATTCTTTCCATTCATCATAGCCATTCGGCATGAGTATTTTTATGCTAATTGCTGATATCATTGTGATGTAGGAGGAGGGGACACCTTGCTTGAGGGCCTCGACCATTCAGCCATCATTGGCCATGTCCTTTCAGAATCTGGCCAACTTGGTGAGCCGTTCAAGCTTGTCAAAGTAATCTATTGCCATCTTATCTCCTATTTTATACTCCTTGATCTTTTGTTTGTGTACTTCTTGTACTGCCAGATCAATGAACTTGTCATTTAGCATCTGTTTGAAGACAGGCCATGAGGAGTATCAGTAGTGATTCCTGGTGGTGGATCGGAAATTTGGGGAAATGAGGATCCATCAGGTTTTGGCTTTTTCCTCAAGGTATGATGCAGCGAATATGACTTTATTTATGTCACTCCCTAAGTATCTGACATAGACTTCAAAGTACTGTTTGCAGTCCACCAGGAATCAGTTGATATCATCTGATGCTCCCTTGAAGGGCCTGGGTTTTCATAGGAGGTCAGAACAGCATTGGAGGACATTGGCATTTTTGAGTAGTGCTCTCATCAGGTTGAGCCACTCTGAGAACAGGGGCTGGTGCCACTCTGTTGGGGGTCCTGGGAATGAGTGCAGGGAGTGATCATTGGCAATTGGGCTTCCTTTCAGAGCATCGTCCACTCAGACAATTACTCTATCTTGCATGGTGAATCTAAGACAGACTGCCTCAGGGTCATCTCAGATGGGTTCTTTTCCTGTCCCACTAGTCTCAGCCTGGTCGGGGGGTGGTTGCCCTCCTAAGAGCCTGCTTTCTTTGCTGATCCAGGGATTTTGGAATCCCACTGCTGCCTAGAGGCAGATTTATGCTAGCTGTGCAGCTGTGAGCGAAGATGATTGGCCAGAGTCTGAAAGGATGCTCTGGGCTGACAGGGCCCAGTATGTCGCTCTTTGGGGTGGTACTGGGGGGGTTCTCAGCATTGATCATATAGTGAGTGTGGCTTGATAAGCCAGCGGCCAGCTTATGGGGTATTCTGGATGCCTTTGATTGTATTGTTGGATGGTATAGTCTGTTGCTGCCCACCTTAGGATTTCTGTCTTTCTGTTAGTGTCGGAATATACATATAATTGTCCAATTTGCGATGCTACCCAGGTAGCATTGCACTATAGAAAGTTTACCCCTTGCAGATAATACTCCTGCTATTCCCATGTCCTTTCTTCTCAAGCCAACCTTTTTGCTTCTTCTTCATCTGTCTCTTCCTGTGAATCATATGGCGGCCCTTGGAGCAGTTCACTGTCCTCTATTTCTTCTTCCTCATCCTCATTGTCCTCTTCAAGGAGAGAACTGATGGGCCAGCTGTAAATACTCTCTATGACTTCTTGGTGTATCATTGCTTCACTCTCTTGGCTGGATACTCGGACCAGTGACTGGGGGGTCTTTATAAGCAGTGGCTGGTTGACTTCTGATACTGAGGTGATACCTGTTCTCTCCAGTTGCTCTTGTCACCTCCACTCACTCGTGATAGAGGTGGACATTGTGCTAGTAGTCATTATCAATGAGCTGCCTGACAACCCTACTTCTGAGAAAACCTCAGAGAGCACAGATGGGGATATGAGCATTGCCAGGGATCCATAATCTGTAGTGTCTGAGGATGGACTCATCACTTCCAAAGATGGAGTCTGCACTAGGGGTTTATGAGAAGGGAGGATACTCAGGGGTTGGGAGCCTCAGGTATCATCTAGTTTGGGTGCCATCTGTCCAGTGTTCCAGGATTCCACTACTCAGGGTGCTGGGCTCTCTGAATATGGGGGTTGAGAGTGAGAGGTTGGCTTGTATGGGTGCAAGGACACTAGTGACCTCAGGTCATAGTCCATATCAGCTGCCAACATCAGCCCTTGCCAGTCAGGCACTTTCCACTTCTTGCTGCTTATCTCGATGCTGCTCATCATACTGTGTGGCTTCCTGCCTCTGCTGGTCTTCTGACTCATGATGTACTGGCTGTGGCTCATCCTGCCTCCTGCACTTCTCCTATTGAACAGCATCATCATAGTTGAAAGGGATGGTGAAGTTCCAGGTCAGGAAGTACCAGTGAATGGTTTCTTCCTATACTCGTCATTGTTGCTCTTCATCATTTGAGGAGATCCCCCCCACCCTCGAGCTGGTCCTGGAGAGAGAGTGGAGGCTGTGAGACTGGCTATGAGGAGATCTGAGGCTGGATCGCTGAGCCATCCAAGGGGCATCAAGAGAGTCTCTGGTGTAGTCAGCAATCCCAGGGGTTCAGAGGGTGGAAGAAGGAGAGGGGGACTGATGGAAGCAGTCTTTCAGGATGTCCTCATCCTCATGGTTGGGGGCTGGTCCTGGTATGAGTATACCATACCTTCTTGGGATGCCAGTGTCTGTGTTTCTGGATCGGGGAGAACATTGTCCTCCCATTTCTTCTTCACCATTCCCCTGATGCATGCCACTAGATCTAGCTTCTGGGGGCTGATAGGTCATTCATTGGGATTTGGGGATGTCATGTAGAAGAAGGTCAGAGGTTACATTTCGTAGTATTTCATGGATGTGTAAGAATTCATTATAATGTCTAAGGGCCCAGACAGTAATTGAGTGGCATCTCCGGCACAGCTGGATGATCACCAATAATCCTATCAAGGTCCTGATGATGGAAGAGAGGAGTTTGAAGAACTCATGATCAAAATTTGGGTCAGTAGAGGTTGCAGGGGGCATTTAGTTTCTCAGCACAATTAGGCTTGAGAAAGGGAAGTCAAAAGCTTCGAGCTAATTGTTAGGCCCAAGCATCACGTGTGAGTAACCATGTGATAAATAGGCATTATCTTGCACTTCAGGTGATCATCTGAGTCTATGAGTGTGATTACAGTGGTGTGTCACAAGGCTTTTAGATGGCTCAAGGATAGAATAGTATGAATAAACTTTAGCTCAAAGCTGGGTTGTCGCCAGTGAGAGTGAGCTCTTTAAATACTGTATATATCCTGCTAATAATAGTCCTATACTAATTGTGCATTTCTCTGTCTGTTGTGCTCTTTGTCCTTGAGTATCATTACTATATATAAAAGGCAAATTGTATGTTGTCAAGCGATTGGAAGAATAGCAGGTGGTCTTGTGATGACTAAGCCATATGACCTGTCTAAGCTTAAATAGGGGTAAAAATGATAGGAGAGAGGAAAAATCATAATATGTTTGGATGCCTTGCATATGTGCTAGTATGAAAAAAAGAACATTGAGCATTAGAGTCACACACCCAAAAATGTATCTTTGTTGGGTATCCAGAGAGAGTAAAAGGCTGGCTATTCTGGAACCCTTCTACACAGTGGTTCATCACCTCTAGCCATGCTGTATTTGATGAGCATGTATTTCCTGGAAATCACAAAAATATTATAAATCCTCTTGGTGATGATACATCTTCCACAAACAGACATAACAGCACAGATACTGCTATACCTGATGGAATGATGCCTCATCAAGGGAGAGAGAACATACCTACTGATAAGCCATCTCTGTCATCTGAGCAACTCTCATCATCATCATTCTTGCCATCTAAGCCAGCTCTATCCACTCTATCAAATATGCAAACACCTCTAGGATCACCTCTTACTCCACTATCAAGTCTTTTGACATCTCCTACACCCTCTTCACAACTTTCATGTTCTCAGGCACACTTCAAGCCACAATACAACTCCAAAGGTCTTATAATTCCATCTCCAAACACTGGACATGGTTTTCACTGTAAACATTCTGGCACCAATGTGATGAACTCACCAGACTCAGATGAACCCATTTCTGATCCCATTGATGAAACCACTGCTGAGCCAGAGCTTACTGAGACAGATGTTGTTGCAGGAATGACTTTTGTATTGCATGATGATAGCTATATCACATATACAGAAGCTCTTGAGCTTACATTTCAGACAGCAGTAGAGATGGCAAACCAAGCATCTGTATCCAATGATGAACCAAAGACACTTGCAGAGATGATGACTTAGCCAGGAGAGGAAAGTGAAAAATGATATGAGGTAGCTCAGCAGGAATTGAATGCACTGCAGGAAAGTGGCATCTTTGAGCTTGTGAAGCTCTCTCCAGGGTGAAAGGCTATAGGTGAAAAATGGGTCTTCAAAGTGAAGTGTAACCCTGATGGATCCATTGAATGCTACAAGGCACACTATGTTGCAAAAGAGTACTCACAGTGGCCAGATTTTGACTACACTGAAACCTTTTCTCCTACTCCAAAATGGGCAGCCATCCAAACAGTCCTCACTCTTGCTGCACTTGAGGACCTGGAGCTCTGGAGCATGGACATCTCATCAGCATTTCTGAATGGTGATCTGAAAGAGGAGGTATACCTTCAACAACCAGAGGGATTCAAGACAAAGGACAGGAGCTGGATGTTTCATCTCTTTAAGTCCATCTATAGACTGAAGCAGGCTGGGCATGAATGGCACAAAAAACTCCATAGCACTATGACTGAGATAGGCTTTGACAGAGTACACTGTGAACACAGCATATGGGTGTACAAGAGAGATGATGCTTGGATTATTGTTCTGGTGTTTGTCAACAATATAACAATTGCTGCAAAGTCCATGGAGTCTGTATGACATGTTGTCAATGATCTCAAGAAGCACTTCAAACTTCATGATCTAGGTCCAACTTCATTCCTCCTCAGTGTCAAAATACACAGGGATCATCTAAACTGAATGCTCACACTCTTTCAATCACAGTACATCCAAAAAATCCTAGAATGCACTGGAATGTCTGACTGTAACAGTGTCAGTACTCCTCTTGATCCACACACTAAGCTATCCAGCTCAATGTCCCCTGCTACTCTAGAGGAATGGGAAACCATGTGGCACATCCCATATCTCCAGATCCTTGGCTCTGTAGCATACCTGGCCATCACCACTTGTCCTGACATAGCTTTTGCAGTCAGCATCCTATCATGTTTCAGCAAAAACCCTGGATTGAGGCATTGGGAGGCCCTGAAGCACCTCCTCAGATACATAAAGGGAACAATCAACCTAAAATTGACATATTCACCTGATGCTACAAACCCAGTGCTGTTCAAAATGTACACAGATGCAGATCATAGTGGAAACCCAGACAATGGGTGCTCAACCTCAGGATATGTTGTCAAGATGGGCACAGGTGCAGTCAGCTGGATGAGCCAGCTACAATCTATAGTAACCTTATTGACCACAGAGGCCAAATATGTGGCTGCCATCTCTGCTGGACAGGAAATTCTGTGGCTGCAAAATCTGTTCACAGAATTTGGCTTCCATTATCTGTCACCATCTCCACTGCTGATTGACAACCAGTCTGCTCTCTCTGTTGCTTGCAATCCTGATCATCACAGTCATGTCAAACATCTTGACCTTCACTTCTACTGGTTACAAGATGAGGTTGAGCAGAGGCACATACATATTGAACATCTTTGCACAGAAGACATGCCTGCTGACATCTTCACAAAAGCCTTAGGGAAGGAGAAGATGACTCACATGATCAGGCTGTTGGGTCTTGAACTCTGAGAAGTATTGTGTCAAGAAGGAGTGTTGCAGGATGACACAAGTACCTGATGTCAACCTTATATAAGTATAGACAGTTTTGTTCTGAGTCGACAGTCAATTGCCTTTAAGCAATTGACTGTCATACTCAGGTGAGTAGTAGTCATATGTACCTCAGCTTTTAAGCAATTGACCATCATACTCAGCCTGGCCTATTATCCACTGTGTGAAAATAACCTGCCTGCAACAAGGCATCCCCATCTTTCTCAAGCTAAGACTTATGGTTCTCTAGATTCTGCACAAATAGTGATTGCTGGATGCTGAGCTGTCCTCCTTTGATGGGATGGATGGACTCCAAAGACCTCACATTCAGTGCATTAAGTCGGATGGTAGACAAGGCAAGGGTGCAGGTCTTCTTCTACTATCAAAATTGCATGATTTTACATTCTTCCTGCCAGGAAATCATCACAACACCCTAGCTTAGAGAACAAGGGTGGATATGAATTCATGAAGGGTTACTTTCGCGTGCTCAGGCTATGCCTCTTTTTTTAACGTTGCTAATGTTGCACTTAGCAAATTGTGTCGATATAGTAAAAGAAGGGATTTTTATGATTCGTCAAGCGCGTCAGGAGGGGTATTCGATAAGATACCTAATACGTCGTTCTCTGGCCCTCTTTAAGTTATTTAAAATTACTGGATAAAAGGGGCAATGTATCTGATTCGTGCTACTTAACCTTAACCTTTGTCCGCAACAGTCATGGATATCGACCCCATTTATCTTTCGGAAGACGAACCATCATTACGAAAAACGAAAAGGATCTCGCATGGCAATTCTTGGCCTCCTCTTACCCACTTTGATCAAATGTGGACCCAATATAACCGATGGGAATACAAAGAATATAAAGAAATTAGCGAGGGCGGTGGCGTGACGAGCATTGTGGACGACGAAATTTTTCGACTTGTTCGTCTCAGAGCCTTCTTTAATTCGTTGAAAGGATTTTATACGGTGCGTCCACCCTGCTACCGCTAGATAGACAAGAATGCTGAAAGGGTGATACAGGGTCGTTCAGATCTAACCGGACGCTTTCGCGCCGTAAGCATGCTGCCATTTCTCTTACTCGATGAAAAGCCGATGTATATGATAGCGCTTCGACTTTCTTTACGCGCGCTGGGAGAAGCTGAGAGTGGATCTTGACGCTCTTGCTGCTACCGCCGAGCCATATCAAGACGAGTGGATCGATTTCCTGGAACAAAAGCACGAATACACAAATTACAAAATGACCGACGAGGAGTTATGGAAGCAGTTTCAACAGAAATGGCTTCTCCCAAGTGAGGCAGACTATGCAGATATCATGAGAATGGCCGGTCCGTGAACGTTTGAACTATTTCTTCGGCATATCTGATACTGTACTTTAGGATCTGGTCCGAAGATTGCGCACGATGCGGAGCCGAAATTTCAGAAACTTTTGATAGACCACCTTCCTGATGAGCTGCTCGACGCAATTTACAAGCACATGGATATAACAGACTCACTCCTTTTGTCTGCGACCTGCCGTCGTATGCGTGCTGTATCTTTACCATTTATCTACACAGTAAGCATCTCTACCCGATATTTTCTTTTCCTGACTTTCAGCTTCTCCAGTCTCGCAATCTGGGTCTGTACCAAAATACCACGGCGATTTTGTCCCGGAACGCCATACAGAAGGAACATGCAATCAAGGATCTGCTTAAGGCCTCCGTTCGGGCCCTCGAAGATGCTTATTTCCTCCTCACCCGCCCCGATATTACCTCCAAATTCCAGAGCATAAATGTGTTCAATCATTGGGACATCACTATAACTTTTCACCACGATGATTTTCCACCCAGCCTTTTCCTCCCTGCCATTTCCCATACCATCTGTGCAGTCCTGGGCCATTCCATGAATTTGACCAACCTTTCCATGTTTACGTTTCCCCTCCACAGTCACATCTTCCAAGCTATCGCCGCATTGCCACACCTCCGCACCTTCAATCTAACTAGTTGTCCTATCGAAAGCACTATAACTTCCCCGCAGCTGGTTCAAGTCAGAAATTTGGCTGTACATATCCGAGACGAAGAGTCCATCTCCACGTGGGAAACTCTCGCTCTCTTTCCGAATGCTATCAATGTTTTGTTCTTTCATTCATCGATATTTACGATGCAGCTGGCCGACGCTATCACCTTGGACCGGTTTAGTCATCTGACGCACCTGTGCTTGGGGAATTTAGTCGAGACAATCTTTCCCGATATTGTTCATTTCCTACACGATACAACAGAACATCATCTTACACACCTAAAGCTTATATTCATAAATCCCATCGATGATGCCAGCCTCTTCGTTCTCCTCAACGAATTGCAGGCCCATCCCATGGAAATTCTTATCATCGATGGCTTGCTGGAAGGAAGACCCGCTATCATCAGGCGTATATCCAGTTGTCTCCCTGGTCTTACCGCACTATCTCTCTCTCGGCGAGAAAGCCAGCGCCAACGAAAGACTCGATTCACATGTTCCTGGCCCCTTCCGCCGTTCGAATATGCGCCATACTTTTCTTCCTTCTCAAAGCTGCGTTATTTCGACTGGAATTACCGTATGAACCGTGGCGTTACGAGCTGGACAATGCTGGTTATTGAAGGGAACGACAAGTGCGGTCCCTGTGGCGCACCGTACGAGCTCTGGGAGAGCAAGGATGGTGATCTGGATGATAATGATAGCCAGCACCCCCTGGTGTCGGTTTTTGCTGCATATAGCCCTTCTTTGGAGACAGTGACTGTGGGAGGCGGCGGAGGACTTCCTTTCGCGTCGTGGGGTATTGTTCGCGGAGGCGATGGCACGACAATATCGAAAGTGGTCCCAACGTCAAAGCTTTCTGGCTCCGCCCGAGGAATATGGAACCCTAATGAGTGGAGCAGAGATATTGATTCATGGTAGCGTGTGCTGCGTGCGGGCTTCACTCAGTGATTGATCATTGCATCGATCGCCGACTGCCAATAGCACTTCCTGCCGATATGACAAACTTTGCTTTGCAGATTGGGATGTCAAGTCCGGTACGAACCCTCTCGAACAGCTCCGATTGATATACACGTATGCCGTCATTAGCAAAACCATCATGGTTCTCGGCTATTTCCCTAGGACGTGGGCAGGTGTAGGACGGGAAGATAGAGTTCATCGGGGCGGAACTGGAATTATTTATGGGAGAGAGGTTGCTGATGGAGACGAAATTCATGACAGCGAATAGTTGAATGCGCCAATAAACTTGAGCGATATCGAATAAATCAATGGGGTCTTGACTACGGTAAATTTATACCTGCAGGCTAAATATAATATTTTGAACAGACGACTATCCTGCGAGGGTTGGTCACTTGTTCTCAAAGCGAGGAATAGGTGGTACAAAGGACGAAGGTGGACTTCTCCCGAAAGAGAAAGCCTTGTGCTTTGTGTAATGGTAATTGGAAAATAGCGAACAGGAACAGCTGAATAGCTGGCTTGTGTTCTGAGGAATGTGAAAGTGACCGATAGCCATCTTTTTCAACAATGCACCTGATACAGGTTAAATTAATTGGACGGCAAGTAATAGTCCGAACAATGGGACTGCCTAGAGTTAGCAACATCATGACGTCGTCGGGTCGGGCGGCGGAATAGTCCTACTACTGAGGATTGCTTGTCAGCGGCGTGCGATCCAAATAAATATTTCCTTCCCTCCCACATCCATCATCCTAAGCGGTAGTAGTCACACTGTTCGTCTACCTTCGTGACATGGCCTTTATTCTGTTTAAAATAGAAGTACATAGTGTTTCTTTGGCATTCCAAGCACCATTCTAGGGTTGGAAACGGGCCTTGCAGCAGGGTGGGACCTCAAAAGCCTTGGCAAGGTGCGCGATTTTCTTTTCTTCTAAAAGACATATTTTTTAATTTGATAGCAATATGCACCTAGCTCAGAGAACAAGGGCGGATATACATTCACGAGGGGTCGCTGTTGCGTGCCTTAACGTTGCTAGTCCTGCGCTTGGCAACAAATTATATCGATATACAACAAGGGATTTGCGCACTTCCTAGATAGTTTATTAAAGCGCGTCAGGGGGGTTGGATGGGATAGCTGATACGTCGCTGTGAGTAGCATTAAATTTTATCTCTCTTCCAAGTTCAAACGTTCATTCCCTGACGCCTAGTGTCCTCTTTCTTTTCCAGAGATCCGACGATGTCTGCAGAAGACTACTGTTCCAGCTCTGGTTATCAGTGGCCCCCGCGCACAGCATCCCTGAAATTATCTACAGCGGGCTGTTATACCCAAAAAGTCGTGTCTTGTGATGCCTCGCCACTCGGTCCATTGTAGGTGTATTTATACGAGGTCGCTTTTTTCTTGACCACTCACCTCACCAACTTTTAGCCCTCGTCCTGGAGACGTTCATATACACATTACCCTTCTCTCGCCCATCATCGCCACTCTTTTACCTTTTCACTTTCACACTCCAAGGTAAGCTATCTTTCTGCTATTAGTGGCTCGCAACTAACAACATATACAGCTATGTCCGGCAACATGAACACAGATATCAAAGTCTCAAACGGCTCACCACCGGGGGAAGAGCAAGCATCGCAGGTCGTGGGACCGATCAATCGACTTCCTGTGGAACTTCTACTGTCAATCTTCGAATTTACCACTTTCAGCCCGCCCGACTCTACCGCGCCTTGGCGCCTCATGCGTATCTGCAAGTCCTGGCGAAGGATTGTCACATCGCACCCTTTGTTATGGACCACCATAGTCATCAACAACTATTCTGCGTATCCCGATGGCTTTATCGAGATGGGGGCCTTCTCCGCATTCCCTGTGCCCATGGCTTATCTTCATTATTCCTCTCCTCTTCCTGTGAACATATATGTTTCAGTTCGTGGAATGCCTAGACCCAATATTCCTTTCACCAGAACCCATGCTGGTGTCTTGTCACACATCTTCAGGCGTTTTTCATACCGTATCAGGACCATGTGTTTCTCTTTCGACTCTTGGGAGTTTTATGGCCTCTTGACGGAAGGTCTGACTCTAGTTCAGATGCCCATCTTGATTCGATGGGAAGCCCAGTATATCACAGATCCACGTGCCATCTTTCATGAGGATTTTCCGGAGTCTAAGAACCTAGATTGCTGTTTCGCGTCGGCCGCTCTCACGGCAGGCACAACCCAAAAACCCGAGGTTGTTTCACGTGGAATCTCACTGTATCCTAATCTCAGGTATCTCAATCTGATGAGCACTCCCATGTCATGGGACATGTTCTGTCCCTCCAACCTCATCGAGTTACATATTCATCGTCTCCCGCTACAATACCGTCCTCACCCTAATCAGCTCAGACAAATCCTCGAGTTCAGCCAGGATACGCTTCAAGTCTTGGAACTGTCCGGGACAGTATTCCAAAATCATGCCTTCGACAGTCCACTCACCATGTCGCGCGTCCACACCCTCAAAATTGGCTTTTCCCTTGCAGAAGAGCTCCAGTGTCTCTTCCCCCAACTTCTCTTACCAGCGCTTACCTCGCTCGAAGTGAACAACCTGGATCGCAAATCGACGTGGTTTGGACGCCCTCCTGAGGATATGGTGCAAGCGGCAATTGCTGCATTTGAGGTTTTGGCTGGGTGTTTGCCCCTCGATCAGTTGAAACACCTTCGTCTCGACTGTATCACCTTCCAATTACCTCGGAACAAACTTCTGAGTGCAGGACAAGAACACGTGTCGTTCCTCTTCCTCAACAAGCTCACATCGCTTACCAGCCTCTCGTTGTACAGCCCTGACGTCATCACCCTTGGGTGTATGAGTGACTTCCCCGATATCCTTCCGGCGCTGAAGGTCTTGAAAATCTCGACGCCCGGGGTGAATTACTATGAGCATATTCTGTCCTTCTGGCAGGAGCGTGCACGTATGCGTGCCTGTACAATTCTGGAGTGTTTTGAACTAACGCTGCCAGTGTGCGCGAAGGAGAAGGCCGAGGCGATTGTTCAAAGGGATGAGGTATTTGCGAAGAAGGTCGTGCTTAGATATCAGCCGGATTTGCATCCGCCTCTTTGGATGCTCGAGGATGATAGGATGGAAGATGATGATGCCGACGAAATGGACGACGAGGAGATGTATGAACTGGAAGGCGATATTGATGAGATGGACGAAGATTAGAAGGTTTGATACTCCTGTCTATCGTAAGTCTCTCCAATGTAATATTTCATATTACCGAATAGTGACGAAGCACAAAAGAAATTCTAATATCTGGACTGCATTGTTTTACAGTTTTCTCAGTTTGACCCAATGGTGGCACTGGTCCGCTGTGACCGAAATTGTGCAACATTCAGGTTTCATGCCAGGATAAGCAGAGTTTCGTGATGCAGTTGGTGATTGCTTGCTTGACGCCATTGTTCTGTTCCTGTTGCCTTTGTGGGATCTGCCGGCAGTTGTACTTTGTTTTGACAAAGGTTTGGTTGACTTTTCGAACGTAAGCCGCGGCTACATAAGGACTGCCTCTGCCCACAGTCGGCGTTGCAGCACATCGTCCATCGCGCTACATACTAAGATCAGGTAGGCAAACCAAACTGCATGCATGCATGGTCCAGCGCTGAACGAATGCTCCACAGGCATGGCGAAGCTGAAGGTTCCGAGTCGATTATTGCGCAACAGGACATCGAAAATCTCTCCGCCTTCCTCTCCCATTCACCGCCTTCCTCCCGAACTTCTCATCGAAATCTTCCTGCAGGTTACCTGGGAACCAAAGATGCGGGACATGTGGGGTGTCAGGCCCACCGGCCTACCCTTGGTCATCTCCCATGTTTGTGGTATCTGGCGCGACGTCGCTAACAAGTGTTCTTCCTTGTGGACTTCTGTGGCCATTCAGCGGTCATCAGCAGTCGCCGCGCCAGCCACGTCTCATGTTCACGATTCTGTTAACGGATCTCGAGTCGGCTTTCCTCTGGCCCAGCTCTATCTCCAACGTTCGGGCGAACAACCTGTCAATGTCGAAATCGTTGTCCGACCACCCCCATCGTTCCGGGATTGGTGGACTCGCAGGCATGCATATGTGCTATCCGACCTTCTCCTTCCTCACGCTGGACGATTCAAAAGGCTGGTGATCAACCATCATTCCTGGGAGTGCCATCGCATTCTTTGGGAGCGCATCTTTGCTATCTCGATGCCCATTCTGGAAGATCTACAGTTCTACCACTTCTCCCTCCGGGATGCCGACGAAGTGTTTGCGACTGGGGGCTTGGCTCCACCCAAAGCAGAGCTATGCCCGTCTCTTAAAGACATGATCATTGGTGTTCCATGCCGGTGGCAAGGATTCCGACAATCAAACCTGACATCCCTCAGTTTCGCACGGCTTCTAGTGCATCACTGTCCAAAGATCCAAGAATTGGTTGAAATCCTACGGCTCAGCAAGGATACCCTCGACAAGGTCGAGATCCTCGGTGCGTTTGAGGCCGGAGACTCCGGGGCCTCGTTCTCTCCTGGTGAACGTTTATCGCTGCCTAACGTTCGCATGCTTCGTCTCGGATTTTATAATGCTCGCGACCTCCGGCCGTTGCTCCACCGTGTCGCGTTTCCTGCGCTTAGGGCCCTGGTTATAATCAACATGTATGGTGAAGACGCATTTGGAGGCTATATGCGTGATCTCCATGCCCTTTGCATCAGCCACCTTTTTGATACTATGATACGCTTCCTACCCTTGAGCCAGATAACCTTTCTTATTCTTCGATATGTGTGCTTTCGAGAGGAACGGTTCCCAGCATGGGCCAGTTTCCAACGGGGCTGCGTCGAAGAGAAACACTTGCCCACGCCGTTGAGGTTCATGGCATCCTTGACGTCGCTCAGGCACCTTTTCTTAATCTCCCCTGACACCGCGACCTTGACGTCGATGAATTACCCCATGCCCCTCATGTCCACAGAGGACTCTGTATCCCGACTGCCTCTGGTCCTCCCAAACCTTTCCTTCCTGCGGATCATGGCCCTCTCGCCAAAAAACTACAGAAATATTTTTGACTGGATTGTCCAAAGGCACTCTGTGTTGCGCGCGGCTCTAAGTGAACGCTACCATGTTGGGCCTTTCCTTCGAAGAATGCATCTGTGCTTACCCGAGGACGCACAAGCAACGGTTGACGCACTAGGATATCCTGGACTGGCGTGTGAAGAGACCGTTTCATACCGTCCTGGTATTCACCAGATGAAATACCCTGTCATGCACGATGACTTTTAATTAGAGCAGCTTAGAGTTTAGAAAACCGACATGTGGTCCCACTAGAAAATTTAGTATTTATAGATTTTCTCCAATGCAATGCTGCGGATCCATCGGGCCGCAGTCCGGTGGCTGTGGCGCCCAACCACTCAACCACCTCCATCATGCAGGGCTGGAAATCCAGCCGTTGTCTCGGTGTCGAAGCGACGCCTCTTCGTTACCTACCACCATGCAGGACACTCACTATTTGTTAGAGGATGAGGCCTCTCTACGGCGCCAGACCTATCATTCTGTATCATGGCCACCAACGACAGTCTTCGACAAGGCTATATACAACAGCAGCATGTCCTACAAAATTTTCAACCACTTCGACGAAGATGGGCCCATCGACGTTTCTCAGGACATCGATTTCAAGGTGGCCCGTTTGGAGGCGTTCATAACGACCATGATAGGCTTTTACTCGGTGAGTAATTTTTCATCTGCGTCGGGGAGAGTAAGTAAGTAAACCTTTATATAGGGCGACTTGGATCTCACGGGTCGACGTCTCTCCGTAAGCGCAATTTTTTTTTAAAAAAAAAAAGGTCGCGGCAGTCGTTCATTATATTTGAAGAGATTTGAATTCTATTCATCACGTTGGTCTCTCTTTCTTGCCGACGTGGAAGCTCTCGCCCCATTTGTGCTGGAATTCGAACGCGGATGGACATCTGAGGGTCTCCTGGAAGGCCAAGGTCGCTCGTATGTGTACTATGAAATTCAGAACGAGGAGATGTGGGAAAATTTTCGAGAGCGATGGCTTGTACCAAGCTCATACGTTTACGAAGACGTGAAGGAATGGACAGGTCAGTGAAACTTTTTTTTTCATTATGCCTACTTCCGAAATCTCACCCTGTCATTAGATAGCGTTGTCAGGCAGATAACAGACTCCAAGGGCGAGCCGAAGATCCAGAAGTTATTTCTTCTTGATCTCCCTGACGAGCTGCTGGATCTCGTGTTTCAGCAGGGGGGCAGTGGCGTCGTACGTCTTCTGTCAAGGACTTGTCGACATATGAGGGCTTTGGGAGCGCCATACACCTACCGAGTGAGTCAGCATCCGGTGCTACCCAAGTGGAATCTAGCGCTAAGGCATCGCCCTTAGTTTCGCTCCATACGTTTGTGCGTGCCTTCGACCAATGAGATAGCATTAATACTAGGCAGGTCTGTCACGGAACAAAAAAAAAATCGTTTGTTCTGGTGTTATCAGCAGTCTCTGGACAAGGCGCATCAAGACATTGCATTCCTCGTAGCGCGCCCTGATATCACTAAACAGATCGAGATTCTGAATATTCGCAATTCCTGGGCCGGCAGCGGCAGGTTACCTACAACCTTTGACACGCGCTATGATTTGTCTTCCGTCCTCTCTGGCCTATCGGCCGCCTTTCCTCATGGCGAAAGCATTACGATTTGGTCGTCAGCACGCACTTCCTTCGAACCATGTCAACTCTGCCCAACCTGAAGAGGCTGGTCGTAGACCGATGCTTGTTCGGTGTAGCCAGTGTGGCGGAGGCTAAAATACTGGCTGCTGTACCCAGCTTTTCAACCTTGACAACGTGCGCCACCTACGGCTGGCGATATCTCGTATCAGTGGACTTGGAGGGCTGGATTGGATTACGGCCTGGAACATCCTCGCGTTTTGCACTAAAATCACCTCTCTTTACGTCTTTTCCCACTCGCAGCAGCTCGAACTTACCTTGTTCATCCGGTCGGCCAAGGAATATCACTTCTCCTATTTATCGCGCTTGTCCCTGACAAGCATCTCGGCTGCATCGGTTGGCCTTCTCTGCGTTTGGCTGTCAACCTTGAGTGATAAATCCCAATATCACTCATTTCAAAACTCGATTTGCCGCTGGCATAACAGACGCAGAAGTGCGTCCACTATTAGAGGTACTCGCGCCACAGCCTCTCACGAATCTGGTCCTTGACGGTTTGTTAGAGGGCAGCGCAAGCGTCTTCAGTGACATCTCCCAGCGTTTTCCCCAGTTGACTCATTTACTCCTTTTCCAACTGCAAGAAGCTCGCTTGGGGTCCCGGGTGCTTAGCCTGAGCCATCGGCCACGTACGCTTCCCAACTGGCCTCCCTCCTTCACCTTCGCTACTTCGGGTGGAACCTTGGGGAACCAATACCGCCGGGCGGGCCTGTTCCAGAGGAGACCAGTGCTGAAGAGAATGCTGATAAAGAGGATGCAGATGCAGATAACGACGAGGCTCCAAGCGACCCAGACGAAATCGCTGCAATGTTTGCCAAGCGCTGCGTGGCGCTAGAGGTGTTCATGCTTCATGATGTATCTTTAGGGTGGGATATTTGCCGCACAAGTGATGGCCGAATGAGGTTGAAGAAAATGAGCGACTTCAGATGTTGGGAGTCTATCCCGTGGAATCCGATGTCGACGTGAACAGTTGGAACGAATCACGTAGGCAAATTAATGAGCGCCGTTCAGTGTTCCTTTGTCATACAGATGAACGGATGGAATGGTAGCGAGCTTTTCGTCGTCTGAACGTTTGTCTTCAAACTTCAAGGCTCTTCCATCTTGAGCAATCACTGAGCGGCATAGTTAACTTTTGAATTTGAATCCCTGTTGATCCATTTCAAAGTCTTCCTCTGGCCCATGCTTCGTCCACTTAGATCCTTGCTACGGAGTGATTGCTATTTGTCAAGAACAAAGACCGACGAGTGGCGTTGGATAATACGTGGCGAAGCCACATTGTTTCGCGTGTAATGCCACAAAGGAATAGACCAAATCATGTCTTTATATCATTGACCCACGATAATCAGACAAAGACAAGGCAGAATGGTAAAGACCACATTGTGCTGGTAGATATAAATGAATAGTTCACAGGTAATGGTGACCAGCTTAACCCCATCACACCAAGATGATGATGCCGCTTCGCACAACACCATCCCTCCCACCCATCGCCGCTCTGGCCGAAAGCGACTTCAGCGACTCCGAGACAGACAGCTGTCCTAGCGTCCCCCCCAGTAGTCCGCTCTCCTCCGACTTCATGTCAGATTTCCTTGACGGCCAAGACCGGTATCGCGACTCTAACCAGATTAAACATTGCAACAACGTCCAGGAGAAACGCAACAGGAGGTACAGCAGTCACGATGACGGTCGTAATTTCAATCGCGATGTCAAGTTTGATGCCCGCGAACCTGACCGGTTCAGTGGCCCTGTACCTGTAACTCCCGTTACTTGCGTCGTCAGACTCCCTGAACTCAAGGTCGACCGTCGCGATGCAGCATCACCCCAACGCGACGTTGCACACCGTAGCACAGGAAGTCCCAGGAACAGCGACCGCAGCCTCAATTCCTTCGAGAACAGCTACATGTGCATCAACCAAGGCGTCAAGACACCCGAACGCGGCATCAGTGGCAATCGCGAGGGCATGTCCCTCAAAGAATACAGGTTCCGCCACTTCGACGTTAAAGTCGCCCCACCGGATGACACAGCGCCCCCCTACGCCCCAGGCATGCAGACCGAAACCGAACCCGTGGCTAATGTCGTCCTCAACCCGGATACCAACTCAGTCCCTGACCAACCCCGTCGAAGGGCGCGAGCCCGATCGGTCACCTACGAGCCAACTATTTTCCGATGCGTCCAACCCGACTGCGACGAGCACTTCGAAACTCTTGACGAGGTAATAGCGCATACACCTGTACACAGGGGCCAGTTTGGGGATAAGGACAGTGTACGGTGCGCCTGGCCGGACTGCAACTGGACTAGCAACATGGTAGGTAACGCGAAGAGGCATTTTTTGGTCATCAAGCATAAGAAGAAAGGTTTTGTTTGCGATGAATGCTCCGAGATGTATACGAGGAAAGATGCGTTGAAGAGGCATCAGATAAAGAGGCATAATCATCGAACGGATGAGGATGCTGCTTTGGATGAGATGATGAGGCTGCTCAGGGACTCGGAGGACACGGATTGAGGTGCAGGCGACCGAGATGTTATCACAAACTGTATTTGTGGGCTGTAAAAAAGAAGCTCAACAAGGCGTCAGCTGTACTTGTCGTCAAAAATGTATTCAAACCCGATATGATTTTACCCAGGCGCCCAAAGAGCGATACATAATTGACGCAGACCCGCATATCATTGTTCGCCATTTTCATCGAACAATTGATTAGATGGATGATATTGCAATTCACCTTTGCATATTCGGAACAGTGATCTTGGGCGCTTAAGTTGTATTCAATCCTTCAACGGACTCGCACGGTCGCCTTCGATCCATCATCTGATAGACGCGGGGTTGCCTTCTTCCCAGACCGTCGTCGCTCCATATCCTCAGATGAGCAATCCCCCCACACCTGCATCTCTTTCATCTCGTGGCCGCGGTCGAGGATCTGCTCCTCCCACCACTGCAAATCATTCAACTTTTAAACGAGACATCACCGACGGCTTGGCCGCAGATCCCATCACAACACTAACGGTACCAGCTGCGGACGAAGAGGCTGTCGCGATCAAGGATGTGAGATACATCGGGTCATACAATTGGACGGATAGCTCATCGCCGACGATCTTGGTGCCAGGTGAGAGGTTGCATCATTTCCCAAGCGCCGGGCGCTAACCCATCTGCCCAGGCTCTCCCCGGATCTGGAGGAACAAGCCTACTCCCTTTATCGTCCCCGCTGATTCAGGATACCAGTTCTGCGACCAGAATGGTTACCGCCTCCCTAAAACTCCGTTGCTACCCATCCTCGCTGCTGTTGACAATATAGCACCCGGGTCCGACCCCTCTTCAACCACGATCGATTGGCCCTCTGTCGATTTCATCATCGACAGAAACGGGCTACGCAAGCTCATGGCGTGGGTCAGCGCAAAGAAGCAGAGTTTTCGGATCGACCTGCAGCTTGCAGGGGAGAAGACGGTGCTATGTAACCGGTGGGAGGCAAAGACAAAGATGAAGAAATTTGGGTATGGGTATGCATTCGAGGGAGCGGTCACGTGTGCTGCTCCTGGTTGCGAGACGAGTTCAGGCGGGCATCATAGGATCATCACCTATGTGTGTGCGCAGCTATGCCGTAAACTTCGCCGTAACCTGATAGTTTCGTAGGACCTCAGTGGTCTCAAGATGGTGGTGCGTTTCGAAGTGGACGCGTGCCTTGTCCCAGAAGATCCAACCCATGCATCAGTTGACGATTTGTCGGCTGAGTTTGCATCGAAGCTTGCCCTCCCAGCATCCACGGACATAGTCGAGGACACGATTTTGTTGACCGTCATCATCGCCGGCAAACCCATAGCCAACGAATCTACTGTTGAGCTGGCGACAAGGAAGGCCGGTAATTCGCTATTATGGAGGGAGAAATTTCTGCAGATGTATTTTTCGCAGACACCGGAGCTGTTCATCGGTACGCACAAGGATGGCTGTTTTACGGACGTCCAGCGAAGGACGATGGAAAGCCTGTCCTACGTTGAAGAAAATGTTCAGAAGAAACTGAGGGAGTTGGGGAAAGCGTTGCATGATATCCAGGCTCTGGTGGCAAATTCAGGGTCGACAGGACGGTTGAGCTTGATTGGCAGAGATAAAGAGCTGTTGGTTTTTGAGAGGCCGACGAGCGACAATTGCTTGCCGAATAAGTACTTGAAGAGGTTTGTGCGTGGGGAGTGAAATATCATACGAAAATAAACACGGCAGATCTAGGCATATATCCATCAAATGGCGAGCTTTTGATGACGAAAACTGAGGTCGGTTAAACAATTCAGCCGGAGAGGATGAAACAGTGCGAAGCAACACTCACAATAAAATTCCCGACATAACTTCCATGCCCACGCCAGTAGATAATGTGAGATGGCGCACAGGAGCATGAGAAGGGGTCAGGGTCGCTGTACTGGAGAGAAAGTCTCCAACACACAGTCCCGAGCACAACCAGGTAAGTGGCGCCGGTACCATGCAGAACCGTGGTCGAAAGGCACGAAAACCACTGGGTGACAGATTCAGCTCGTTTGTTGCACAGTGACATTTGAAATGCTTACACAAAAATGAGAAAGGAAACCCAAACCGAGCATTCAAAAGGCAAGTTAGGTATGGTAACGGTGGCGGTGTGGTTACCACTCAGAACGATGTTCTGACTGGTGTGCCTGAGCTAGCATTGAAATTACCTATAGGCCAAAAGTCCGCCGTGTTGCTATTAAACTCTTCGGTAGCCTTTTCTCCGGCACGACCGCAACCGTCTACCGGCTACAACATGTCGCCTGACGCCAAAGAGTGAAGAGCAACAGAGAAGCTCTGCAGGAAATCCTCACAGGCATGGCGAATTTCTCGATACAGAATTTGAAGGAGTATTGGACCATCCATTGTCCTGGTGTCGACACCCAATTTCCAGGGGACCCTCATACGATGATCACGAGTGGCAGTCTTGGACCGTAGAACTACTCATGAGACTTCGCCGGTGCAGACCAAGAATCTTGGCAAGAAACGAGGACGAAAGACGAACGGTCCGGCCGCTCCCCTTGATTCCCATGACGCGTCATCGCAAGGCGTCATCTCAGCTTCACTTGATGCAGATGCTGACGGGCGAACCAAAGACAAAACAGTGCCTAGATGAAAGGGGAGAGAGGAAAGACCGTCAAATCTACGCGCGATGTCAAGGAAGTGTTCACATTACATGATGAGAACGCCCATGTTCGGTACCTTAATCCTGATTGTGAAGACATTCTTGTCGGTGAACAGCACAATCATACACTACAGAGAACATTGTAACGGCGTTCCCAGAAAATCCGGAAGCATCCGCTGCGTGTATTTCGACTGTAATTGAGTGGGAACAACGGCGGGGTATGCGGGATGGCATTTCTTAGCGGCGATCCATCTGGAGGGGAAATTCCAGTGCAACAAGACCTTCATCATGCCTGACAGAAGGGGAGGCCAAAAAGTCTAGCCGAGTAGATATCTGCATAGTGCAAAGGTAAAAGACTGGTCGCATTATGCTCCATGCAAGGCGCGCCATTCAAAGCTTTTGATAGCAATCTCAGGTTCTTCCAGCAGTCTCATCGGTAGCTTGCATTGTTAAGCGAGGTTGCTCTTCCACATGCACGAGCCATCTATGCGCAGTGTGGGATCGGATTTGATTATGGGCCCAGTCCGAGACTTTGGTTCCGTTGCTCCAGGGGCTATTCAGTCCCTTGAAACAGAAACTTGAGCCTGTACAGATACCACGGCAATGAGGAGGTTCACTTGAAGCTATAGCAGAAGTAAATGTAACTAGATCTTCATGTCATTGCTGAGCTGCACACCTGCTTGTGTTCGTCGTCGTCACACAGAAGATTGGGTATATGGTATGACTCCTCAGTATTGACTGAGATGATAGATCTTCGGCATCAAGGCACTTGGTGCGGCACCGCGACACCAGCACATGGCTATGCACCTGCTGATCATTCTGCTTTCTACTTGATGGGACGGAATGCAAGGAAGAGACCATTCCGAGTCAATGAGGGATGGTGGTTAAATGCCAAGTAGTTGGAAAGGGAGGCGATCGGTTTATGTTTGTGCGTCTTTATTTTTTGAATGCACCAACAAGGACCCACAATTTGCCTTGTTAGGCCATCACCTGCCTTCCTTCTCTCGTCTCATGGCCCCAAGTTGAAAGGAACTTATGGCAGCTTTTAATTTCTCGATGTTATCAGGTATAGCGCACGGAAAGCCGTCATCAATCAAGAATCAGAATCCTGGGGGCCCAGCTCATTACCTTGGTAGCACCCGGTGTGCGGTCGTCTTTCTAGAGGGCGATAAGTATGATTTGACGGTACATTGGAGCACGAGGAGCAGCTGTCAAGAATCCCAGGAGATATAATCGGAGCTTTTGATGCTCTTTTTTCATTTGTCGCCAAGAAACGATGCATATGGGCATGTATGTTTTCTTTGATTAAGCTGATCCTTCTTACAATCTGATGTATTGTTCATTTAGCTTACAGGGGCGGTGTATCAATCTGAACGTGGGGGAACGCTGCTTCTCGACATCATGTTCCCATTGTGAAAAGCCAAATACGAGTCGTTTTAACCTTATCTTTCCCACTGATGTTTCCTTGTCGAGAATGTTATGATGGAAAGCCATAGTTCAAAATTGTCGGCCAATGTGGTTTATTCCCGCAAGACATATCATATGTCACCTCAACTTCTTGATTACATGTGATTTTTGATAGGCGAGGCTGCTATGCTTCCTTCCATCGACGCTCCAGCATTTCTTTCGCTACCTTTATCATATCCGTCAAATTTTCTACCAAGAAAAACGCCGAAAACTGCGGCCCTCACACCTCCCTTCCGGCGTCACTCCGTCCGATGTGAACATCCAAAGCTCATGGTATACGAACATGTGCTATCCTTATCAACACTGATTCCGATTCCGCATCCAAGCTAAAAATACGAAATATAAGATGACATCTTCCTGTGCGGAAACTCTTTCGAACCTTGTGATTATGGGCGATCATCCAGTGCGAGGCCCCCACTATTCGCTTGCTAAACTCAATCGTCCAAATTCATACGCACCATCCACCATTCCTGACGTTGAAAAAGATGAGGACGAAACATATCAACAGCAAGAGACTATGACCGGTGAGTCCCATGAGCGTGATTTCTCCGCCGCACATGCTGATAATGATGGTGAAGCCGACTCGATTTCTGTAAGTTTGTCACTACGCTACGCCTACATATTGGATTTACTAACAGTGCAGGCCATCACCGGTGCGCAGTTCGATGATCCTAACTTGGACCGGGATCATATGTTGGTGTTTGATGACGACAGCCCTTACCCAGAAGTGCGGTCAGCCGTCTCCAATACCGACGATCCCGATATGCCTGTAGCGACTCTCCGAGCGTGGATCATTGGTCTGATGTGGGCTATCCTCATACCTGGCATCAACCAGTTCTTTTTCTTCCGCTATCCAAATGTCTACGTCACGGGGATTATTGCACAACTTTTGTCGTTTCCCATAGGTCAAGTTGCTGCTGCGTACGTTCCCCGGTGGAAGGTATTTGGAATATCGTTGAATCCTTGTGAGCTTGGAAAATCCACAAAGAAATAGGTTTGCTTACTTCTATTTCAACTAGCACCATTCACGGTTAAGGAGCATGTTCTAATAACGGTACGCCGATCGTTGATTGTGCGGGGGCTGAGCATGTTTCATGAAGTACATTTCTCATCACAGATCATGGCTTCTGTCGGTGCTGGATCGGCGTATGCTACTGACATCATCGTCGTTCAAAGGGTATACTATAATCAGATATATAGCTTCAGTTGTATGTTCAACCCCCCTCACAACCGCCTCTTTCTATTGATCGTGATTCACAGACCAATGGTTTATTGTCATGTCAACGCAAATCATCGGATACGCCATTGGTGGAGTAGCACGACGATTTTTGGTTGCTCCCCCTTCAATGATATGGCCTGCAAAACTAGTCAATTGCGCCTTGTTCAATACGCTACATTCTCAGCAGTATGCTGGTATTGGGAACCGTGGTGGAATCAATCGAGAGCGATTCTTCGTCTATGCATTTTTAGCGGCTTTTGCTTGGTGTGAGTGCGTCTGTTACCCAAAAGCATCCTAATCGATGAATTCTCGTCAGATTTCTTCCCTGGGTACCTTTGTGAGCAAGACGCGTTCGGTAAATGACTACCATGTGTCCCAACTTTGTTCCAGTCCAGGCGCTCTCCTACTTCTCGTGGATTACTTGGATCAAACCAAATGATGCTGGTAGGTGATTCATTGAATTCGCCTCCTCATCGTCCTTTTAAACCTATCCCTTCAGTTCTGGCTCAGCTGTTCGGCTACATCCATGGATTGGTGAGCTACGCCATCGTTCGTTGTCCAGTAGAACTTCATATCCGCCTACAGGGATTGTCTGTAGTGACATTTGATTGGAGTCAAATTGCGTAGGTACTCTTCTTGCATCGTACAAACCGTCTGCTTATGACTCGTAGATACATTGGCTCCCCCCTCGCTACACCCTGTGAGTTTAATTCACGTAGCATCAATCTTCCCGCGCTGATTACACGGACCAGGGTGGGCTGAAGCCAACATATTCACAGGTTTTGTGTTCTTTTTCTGTGAGTCGTATTATAATAATGAATCAACCTTAGCTGATTCTTCATTACAGGGATTCTAACGCCCATCCTCTACGTATGTAATTATTCCGTGGTTGTTCAGTCGCGCAAGAAGCTCACCTTGGTCAAAGTTCACGGATACATGGCATGCCAAGTATATGCCGTAGGTCACCACGACTTGGCCATTGGCATGTACTCATTGCTGCCTGTGCAGGATATCTTCGCGATCCTCCTATGATAATCAGATGCGAGAGTACAATGTTACGCGGATCCTCCGGCAAAATTCAACATTCAATGCCGATGCCTATCACGAGTATAGCCCTCTTTTCATATCGTAAGATTAATCAGGTCCGACCAACTATGGCCCTCGTTGACGACTTCCCTATAGAACGACGTTCGCAATTTCATACGGGTACGCCGAGGTTTCCACTCGAACTGCAGGTGACGAGGTACTGACTATGTATTTAGCCTGTCGTTTGCCGCAATAACTGCCACGATAATGCACGCGATCCTATTTTTCCGAAAACAAATATGGATACAGAGCTGCCGTGCCTTGCATGAGCAGCCCGATATTCATTCCCGTCTAATGTCAAAATATAAACAAGGTATGAGTCTGCACCTTTTCAAGTTCAACTGACATTAAATCTATTTCGTCAGTACCGGAATGGTGGTACCTTGGTATATTCTTTACAATGTTCGTCCTCGGTGTAATCAGCATCGAAGTATGGCCCACGTACGTCTGCTGCGCACCATATTTTCTCGGTATCTCTAACCGACGTGTCCTTGACAGAGAAATGCCGGTCTGGGCATTTCTTCTAGCGCTTGTCATCGGTCCGCACATTTTCCCGTCGATCCTGGTAACGACTCCTCAACTCCATTTCATCCAGCTTTCACATACGTCATCCCTGTGGGCATGATACAAGCCATCACGAACCAACAAGTCGGAACGAAGTGAGCTTTCTGCTTCAATAAGGTGTTCTCAGGCCCACGGGCACCTCTTAGTGTTATCACGGAGCTCGTCATCGGATACGCTCGTCCCGGCCGTCCCGTCGCCATGATGATGTTCAAGACGTGGGGTTACATTGTATAGGTCCTTCCACTGCCACATTGTTGCCGTTGGCTGATCCGGGTTCTAGACCATGTCACAAGCTCTGACATTCACTTCCGACTTTAAGCTTGGGCATTACATGAAAATCCCTCCGCGGTCGATGTTTTGGGCCCAGGTTATTATTTCCCTACATTCTCTTGGCTGTCTCTCATGGGGTCATTGCACGTAGGTCATAGCCACTACTGTCGCTGGTACAGTACAGCTAGGAGTGCAGTCATGGATGTTCACGAACATAGAGTAGGTGACTTTTTCCTGTTTGTTTGCAACCTTATTAATCCGGGTGGTAGGGGAATGTGCTCCCCTGACCAAAAAGACGGTTTCATATGTCCGGGTACGGAGGTATTTGGGACCGCTAGTATCATCGTAAGCTATCATCTGAGAGCTCCTTGTCTAGACATTAATGGCGGAATGTTTCTAGTGGGGTGTCATCGGCCCGGGGCTGCAGTTTTCCAAAGGACAAACTTATTAGTGCGTTGATCGCGCCTCTAATCGTCTTCTATACTAAGGAACCATATAGTCGTAAGATTTTGATCCAAATTTCTCGTTTCTTTCTGATTCTTCCCACTCAATAGCGCTGGTTTACTTTTTCCTGATCGGGGCCATCGCTCCCCTAGTCATATATTTTGTAGGCAGGCGATATCCGAGCAGCTGGCTGAGATATGTCAAGTACGTTCTTTTCTACGCATTTTACGACATCGTTGACACCGACTACAGCTTGTATGTCCTCATTATCACGCTCGTCCGCGTTATCTGATAGCTTTAAAAGCCCCGTTATCTTCAACGGAACTGGACTCATACCACCCGCCACTTCTATCAATTACGTTCCTTGGGCGTGAGTGTTTGCAGCCCTTTCCCGTCTGATGGTTAATCCAATACCTTTTCTAAACAGTGCAGTGGGAATGCTGTTCCAATATTACATTCGAAGGCAGGCACCTCTCGCTACCGAGATATCTCCCTTCTTGCCGACATTTTACATCTCAGACGACACTTCTCCTGGTGGACGAAATACAATTGTACGTTCGCTTAACACCCTTGAGTCCGCGACTCATTCAAACACAGATGTCTTGTCGGCCGCCCTTGACGCCGGGACGACCGTCTCGATTATCGTGATATTCTTTTGGTAGGAGACTATTCCTATACCAGGACCTGAGAAATGACTGACGTGGAGATAGCCTGCAATATCCCAGGAACGGAACGGTCAGATTTCCGTTTAACCTTGAGATCTCGTTCCTGACAGATGTAGATCGGCTTGGATACAATACAATCGTGGTGGGGAAACACAGTCCCGTTCAAAGGTGCGGATTATGGGCCAGGTGGGATCGGCACACCAGTCAAGGCATTAGCGCCGGGGGAAACTTTCGGGTAAGGAGGCTACCATATAACCGTGTTATGTTGACCTCTTTTTCGCCGTAGGCCGAGTATGTGGTAAACGAAATACAGCGTCTTTTAAAGTGACGCATGCTATCTCCACGTAGGACTAGCATGTAGGGCTGATTCGATGTATAATTTGCTGCATAAGCTGTACATATAAAATAGTTGTATCATCGTACCTGTATATGAGCAAGTATTTATACATCTATCTCAATGTCCCTTGAACCAAAAATTGTCGATTTTGTGGATTTTGAACCTGACCAGTTCTATCCTCCCAGTAGGGCAGTCTCTTGATGTTAATATGCTCGTCGTGCTGGCCCATCGAAGAACTAATCCTCAAGGAGCCAACGCCTGTCCGGCAGAGGTTGAGAGCCGGGGAATAAAAATAGGAAAATATACAGTCCTCAGGGAGTACCTTCAGAAGATGCATAATCTTACCCACAGGTCCTTTCACATCTATACATACGAGTTACAGCAATTATATGCCAACATTAGTTCATCAAAAATCACAGTGTCACTGGAGGAAACCCTCCGGAAAGATGCGGCCACGCCGATCCTAGCCATACGGCCTTTTGACTGCTGCAAGTGTGGGATAATATAAGACGCCTTCGATGAGGTTTTTCCCTCAGAACATAAGGATTTACGAAACCCTTCTCATGCTGAAGGTCTGGACTAAATAGGAACCGAGATGTCGGTAAGAAATCTCCTTCCAATGGTCCGCGACAAGTCGCCGAGTCTGCCATAAAGGTCAATCCGTGCAAAGCGGATCTCTTCTCGAAATGAAGGGATAGCAGCCGGTCAACAGACGGCAGTGAAATTCACGTATTGATCCACCGGAGATTGCGCAACCTTTTAACTTCCTGAGGCAAGAGAAGTATCCCGAACAAGTGCCTGTCCAGAAGAAGTAACGACCTGGCCCTTGGGTCCACCAGAAGTACTTAGTGGTGGCGAGGAAAATGAAGGGTGTTTTATATAATATAATCATGCCCATATGTTTGAAATGGATCGCCAGCGTACAATTTCGAAATGTGACCTGAAATTCCATCACTAACATGTGTCCCCATTGGTGTTTGTCAAGACGCTTCACTTGTCAACTTTTCCATGAGCCTCTCGTGTAGTTGAAGAGTCTTATCTGTTCTGCAGTGCTAGGGTAGGATTAATAAGTCTGCGGACTTGTTAACTGTTACTTATTAACACTGACACCTGGGGCCATGTTAATAACATTATGTGATCGCCGTTCATAAACGAGCCCATTTGCTCTGGCCCTTCTAGGGCATCTCGTTGGCAGTTACATCAGCTATGAATGTGGGTTGTTGGTGGATACGACGCTCAATGTTAAGTGGCGGGGGCAAAATGGTGAGTCGGAGCGCTCTGTCATAAAATAACACATCGTACAACCGCTGGGACCACAACCTATGCATTATTGATCAATTTTGGGCTTTCTCTGACCGGCCTGATCTCTTGCTGCCTTCTGAGACTTATCAACTGCCAGATACTTATTAACATGTCCGTTTCGCGGCCATATATTAGCCTCACACTTATTAACCGTACCGAATTCTGCATGCACCTCCAGAGTTGTGTTTGGAGAACAAACACCCTGTTTTTGAGCTTAAAGCAGTTGGAGTAGTGGTTACACGATGTTGAGTCACAGGAGACCTGGACATTTCTGAGGGCCACTGAAGGGCCAATTCCAACTCTTCGAAAACGGTCATACAAGACGGATCTCCTCTAGACCGCTCGATGACACTGACCAATGTTTATAAAGTGGATGTTGCACAAATACACTATATGCCGCCTCGAAGAGATGCTCTAGAAGGCAGACGCGCGAAGGCAACAGGCCGTTCGCGACATGATATTCAACGACCAATCGCGGTTGCTTCCGGTCTCCGTCAAGACACCCCACTTGTCATCTTTTCCATGAGCCTCTCACGTAGCTGAAAGAGCTTCACCTGCTCTTCGCGCGCCTCGCGGAGTTGTGTACGTGCGAGGTCCAGGTTCTGGATAAACATCGGTCAGGGCCATGAAAGGTTTTACGGGAGAGACGTACCGGCGGCACGCCCTTGAACGCCTTGATCTTGCTCCGCTTCGCCTTTATCTGCTCTTTGCGCTGCTTGATACGGTCGGACTGGGCTATAAGATCAGAGATCGTGACGGGTGGCTCTGAGATCGGCAGCGCGGAAAGTTCCTTGCGATATTCCTTTGCTTTGCGAAGGAGGGCTTCCCGTCTGCGGATGGTATCTTCCACGGATTCCCCGGACTGAATGTCTGATTGAAAATGTTCCGTCCACCTGTAAATTAAATAGTGCAGGGTCGTTTCTATTTGAAATTAGACTGAGCCCACTTTTTTATCTGATAGTGCTCATGCTTGGCCGTGGCGAGATGAGCGACGAGCTGCCTCTCGATAAACGCCAAACGAATCTGCATTTGCTTCAAGGAGAGCTGCTCCTCCGACAGCTGGACGAGGGCGCGGGAATAGCTGGATATTGTGAGTATTTCATATGCGGGGCATGTCAAAAATTTTACTTTGCAAAAGACATATCGTCGAGGCCCAGAATTTCGGCTACCGAGACTAGTGCCTCGAGTTTCTGTTCAAGTTCATCCGGTAGACCTGCAAAAGGGAATAATGTCACTGTTTTTCCAGTCTTCCCCCCTCAAGGAGATCAGCACTGCGCACTTACTCTGGACGACCTCCATGTCCACGACGACTTACTTCCGCCGCTGTGAGAAGAATCAGCGTAAGAGACCGAAAAACGCCGACGGCAGGTCACTCGACAAACGCGAATAATGACAATCACCACGAACGCGACACGTACACAAGTACAAACAAACACGGATGTCGTAAGCTTTGTTGACTTTCATTGACCGGGTAATATTCGATGTCCTTCCATTCTTGTTCTCGAACCACCATCTACAATGAAAGTCAATGTCAAATCCTGGCATGCTGTCGCTCAATGGCAATGGGACACAGGCAACGACCAGGACGACGACCCCGAGGGCGATGTATGCGGGATATGCAGGGTGGCCTATGAGGGTTGCTGCCCAACTTGCAAGGTACCGGGAGATGACTGTCCTCTTAGTGCGTTCCTTTGCCGTCTTTTTTCCACTTCTTTTCTGAGGATCGTCCCTCTATAGTATGGGGTGAATGCAGCCACGTTTTCCACATGCACTGCCTCTTGAAATGGATCTCGACGTCTTCGTCGAAGCAGCAATGCCCTATGGATCGTCGGACGTGGGGTGCGTGGCATTTTTTTTTCTCTCGCATACCTTTTGCTCATGATTCTCTACAGTAACCGCTGAACGTAAGGTCGGCGGCTCGAAGACATGAAGACCAGCCGCATTCGCATCCACGCACGCCACCGTTGTATCCATATACGCTGTATTCTACCGAGGATTTATTACCCACGCTTCATCTTCCCCGCCCATCTCACCTACGCCTTTCGCGTTTGTACTTAGATACCCCACCCCCACGGATTTTCAAGGGTTTTCAAAAAGTCATTCCATCTCGGAGTTCTTGGTTTACCTTTGTAGTTTATTGGTATACACTTATACGATAACGATACAATGTACTTTTATTCTCCTTACTCTTCGCCGCGCAACGGAAGCAAAACGAAACGGGGACGCTGGGTCTTGGGTGGCTATGATCAGGGTCGTTTGTATTTCAATTGTTTCGTTGATGTTTTCCTAGCTCCAGGCATACATGTCTCGACACCATCATTACGTCGCTTGTTGTGTATCCGAGCTCAGGCTAGACCAGTAAGCGCCGCTGACGTTTTCTTTGTGAATATGTGCTGATCTATTCTTCTAAAATAAGTATGTGGTCGCCGCGACACTGAGGCCATCTCATCTGTTGCCTCGATATATGAATTCCACCGAAGCTTGCACGCTCATGAGATGAGGCAGCCTCAGTTTCGCTCCATGCTCGTTTCTAACAGGGAGCCCAGAGCGTAATTCCTGGTCTTTCTTTGAGTTAGAACACCTTCAGTCTCTATTTCCACGTTGCATAATGGGGTCAAGTCGGGGAAATTTGAAACTCAACATTGTTTCGCTGTCCAATGTGGGGCGCTCAATCTGGATGTATCTCGTTACCAGCCTATTAGATGCATGGCAGCAATGCATCGGAGCATGGGTATGAAGCTCGCAAGCTCCGGAGCGCTGGAACCGTTCAAATTTGAGCAAGTATGCTATCACTTGACCTTCGCGCAGCTACTGATGATGGTCCTCTATCTATCAAAGAATAATCTCGCTCGGACGAACAAGGCAACAAACGCAAGAGCACATCCTTGCTTGCCACTAGGTGACTGGTATTAGGAGATGCCAGGGTTACCACCGGCACTCCACATCTTTGCTAGACTCCAGCGCTTGCCCTCTTCCGTAATCCACGCCGCGTTTCTTCCTACCGCTTACAATTATCCCCTTTTTCCTCTATCGGATCACGTTTTAGAGGAATCTTCTACCGATGGTTGGCTTCATTCACAGCATTTCTCAAGAAACCTAGGCAGTGAACTCGCCATCGAGCCTTTACTTCCCGTCGATGTCTGATGATCTGCCTGATTCCTTCAAGACGAGGCCATTTCGGAGGTAAAAATAAAGTCCGCCTTGTGTCGGAACTTCCGAAATAGTGATTGAAAGGACCGCACCGCAGATCAGAGCGCGTCAACAGTGGCGCGTTAGTTCAATAATGGCTTGACAGTGTCGCGTGCACCTTTTGCTGTCCACACACGATCGCGCGAAAAAGAAGGATCCGGAATTGTGGGCCAGTTATTGTCTTGACTTGACGTGGACTGAGATGCATTGCCAAAGATGATCCGGAATGAAGCCGGTCCCGAGGACAGTACTAGAGTCGAGGTTTTGTGGCGCAGATTTTACGGCAGACTCGTAGCTAGACAAAAAGAATAAACCAGATCTCCAGTAAAATGAAGGAAATGTTGAATCCGTAAAACATAACGGAAGAAGTAGTCAGTTGTACCGGTCAGAGGGACAATGGACATGCCTTTTAGGTCACATGCCCCTGTCAATGGGTCAGCTGAGGCGAGGCTGGACTAAGACCCTTCTTCTTCCATTACCACCACCAGCTTGCTGACGACTCTTAGATTCTTACGACTAGATTTCCCTACCCTTACATTTTGTCAAGAAATAGAGCCGACAAGCATCCATACATACAACGAAAAGGCGGCACTGAACGGGATACCCCATATTTCGCGGGCTGCGTGCGTGTTTCACGACTTTCTCCTGCCTTTTTTCCGGTCTAAAGGCGTCGTTCCTGCAGCAGCGAAAGAAAAAGAATTGAGCATCTCTAGAGTACTGGATACTACGTTGTGGTTGCCACGAAAACCTGCCTGATTATTTCCACGTTTTGTGCAGCAGTACGTTTTTTGCCTTTTAAATCATCTCGCGCGCTGAAAAAGCGCTTTTTCTCAGGCTTCAGTCACAGGATCGACTATTGAAAAGAATATTTAGGTGGGCGTTAGTGGTATTGGTTCAAGTTTTTCGTGCGTTTGCAACACGAACTTTTTTTTTTTCTGCTCCGCTATTGACATGGATCCAAACAGAAACTGGCGTACGATCAACGTAAACAAGGCACTTACATGGGACCGGCGACGAGCGACGAAGAGGACAGGACCAATCGCTTCTTGGCTTCCAATGGTTCTGATGCTGGTTCCGGGTCAGGACGAGAACGTGCGGCCAGCCAGCCGCCGCGTACGCCAGGACAGCAACATTTCTTCTCTTCGCCGTCGCAGCAGCCCTTCGTGCCATCAAGCATCAACGTCGTCAGTTCACCTTGGTCGAACCAGCGACTATTGAGTCCGACCCGTCAGATGGCTACCCGGAGTTCGTCCTTCTCGAATACAAATCCACAACAGAGCCAGTTCGGAACGGCCATGAGGGAGAGAAGCTTTCCTTCAACTTTTGAGGACGACGAGTCTGAACTCGAGAGTTTTGACGAGCGGTATATCCCAACTTCGCTTTCGAGGGGCAGGACCTACGCCCAGGATATCTCACGCAGTCGTTCTCAGTCGCTTGCCGCAGGAAGGCCTACTCCGATAGGCAGCCCGTATGTTGCTACTCCAAGCATGGCGAGCTGGAACGAGTCCCTGTTATCCAACCCGGTCAACATACCCGGTCGATACGGCGACATGAAACCACCAGGCTCTAGCCGGTATGGTTCAATGGGTAGATCCCCTATCAACATTAACGCTTCTTCTCCTTCCCGGTTTGTTAGATATGACATCTCGAATATGAGCCCGTTCGTCCGCGACGTGGGTCAGATTTTGTTGGATGACGGGTCTGCATTCAGAGAGTTATGGTCCGGGATGAATCCTCCGAGGGGTGAGAATGGTGGCGGTGGCGGCGGCAGTGGGACGGCCAGTCGAAGGCATAGCGTCAGTGTCGTACAGCCAAGGCGAGGAGCAATTGTTGGTTTCAATGCTCCAGGCGTGGAGGATGTCGACGATCAGCCATCGTTTTCTTCTGTCAATAACTATGGCCACGGTGGACTTATGTTATCGGATGAAGATCTTGCGGGCGACCTCGGACGGCTTAACATTAACGATGGTCAGTCTCCATCCCAGCCGACGAGCCAACCGTCTTCTCTGCCTATCTACGCGCCTCTGTCTCGCAGTCCGCCCTCCAACGAATTTGCGTTTCCACCGATCAATGTGAGCAAGCTGTCGCCTAGTGATGGAAGTGAGGAGCAATTTGAGTCACGCTACCGACAGCAGCAGACGACGCCTCAGCAGCAGCAGCAGCAGCAACAACAACCCTCACGGGAGCTTCACACGGCTAGGTTTATTCCAGGGCAAGGGATTCAATACTATCCTCAGACGACCAGCTTCTCTTCTCCCACGCGTGCACGAGCCCCTTCCTACTCCAACACTGTTGCCTCGCCGACCTCGACTCGAGCGCCGCCGCCGCAAAGCCAGCCGATCCACCACCGGCTTCCTTCTTCGGAGCATGAGCTTGGAAAGGGTCTGCCCCTCCACTCGGTGCCGTCTTCGTGGCCGCTATACATCGTGGAGTTTAAGGCGGGTCGAACAGATCTTTTCTACCTTACGGATCTGTCACAGGAGATTCGCGTGGGTGATTTGGTGATGGTGGAGGCTGATCGAGGAAAGGATTTGGGCAAGGTGGTCAATGATAGTATTACGGTCGAGGAGGTGGAGGCATTCCAGAGAGATAGACAGGGCAGGGACGAAGAGGAAGGCCCTGTGAGTCCTGGAGGGAGCGGAGGAGGCAGTAGTGGTGGTTCGAAGAAGGAGATTAACCCAAAAATGATCTATGGCAAGGCGTCCACGCATGATGCTCAGTATGTTTGATTTCCCTTTCTCACGACACGAACAGCAGCCTGACCGTCGCTATCTAAGGCTGTTAATGTCCAAGATGCAAGACGAGGCTAAAGCGCTGCAGCTGTGCCAGAGCAAGGTGCGCGCCAAGAAGCTGCCGATGGAGGTCGTCGACGCCGAGTATCAGTGGGACCGGCGCAAGTTGACGTTCTACTTTATTGCGGAGAAGAGGATCGATTTTAGGGAGCTCGTCAGGGAGCTGTTCCGGTAAGCAGGAACACACCGGTTTCGCTGGGTCGGGTTGGTTGCTTACAATTTTTGCTTTCAGGTTGTACAAGACGAGGATATGGATGGCTTCCCTTCAAGGAGGCAGCTACGAGCAGTAATCACGCGCGCAACAATGATGACTATACCACCACCACCACCACCACCAACGTTTCTCGCACACTCAAAACTTTTTGTCTTCCCTCCGCTTTTCCTTCGTATTATTCTTGGTATATATATATTTCTTAGGCATATTTGGATAGACCATGCATGCACTCTATTCTATCTATTATATTCTTTCTTGTTCTGTACTTGTATATGTATAGTTCGCCTTTTTTTTCCCCCTCTGTCTCCCCGCTTTACTGGCTCATGGTCATCGTTATTATCTATTTTGAGACCCACGTGTACAGTAGTCCTTCAATGTTTCTGCGTCTTGATCTTTGCACCTTTTGACGGTTTCTTTTTGGACTGGAGGGTGGGGGGTCTTTGCGATGATGATTGAGTAAAGTAGGATAAAACTACATTGTATTAGTAACTGTTATAAGGCCAATAAAGCGCGAATCAGTAAACCTTATATATATAACCTACCATGTTCTCGTTTTCTTATGTTCCTTCGTTTGTGATTATGACTGCGTGGGGACTGTCACGAACCACTTTGGTTTAATGGCCATTTCGGTGATCTCGGAAGCCCATTTGTTTGCCGCTGTATAATAGAGGGGTACTTGGAAATTAGCCGGCGCCGGAATTCGGCACGATGTCTGATCTTGCCCTGCGCTATATGGACCCAGCATCGACAAAAAACCAGCAAACGTACCAACCCAACCCAGAGCGCACCCAGTCGCCGTCTAGAGGGCTCTTTACATGCACGCAAATCCTTTGTAGGGTAAGTTTTTCTGTGCTGGGACAACAAGGTCTCTGACCCCCCATTTCCAGCTGCAAAGACGTACAAGCCCTGGTTCCTACGTGGGTTATGTTGACCGAGGATGATACTGCAAATCTCATCGTTCCCTATATATAGTGATCATTCCTGGCGAGTGCTGGCCCGAGGCATTCCTGGAAAGCTACAGTAGCATGCCCGTATCGTATATCTCATGAGACCAAGTCTCGCAGAGATTCGAGATTTGGTCCCCCCTCTCCGGAAAGATCTGAAGAACCTGTGTTGTTTATTATTCGCGTAGAGGATGAGGATGGCGAAGGGAAGTAGCTGCACGAAGCCTTTCTTGATTCCACTACCCGCTCGACAGATGATGGGATGAGATGATGTACGGACTCAGAATAGACGAGCAGCATAAACCTCAAATCAGTGCATGGCTTTGTTTGGCATACCGCGCTCCGTTCAGTCATTCAACGCAATCCCATCTACGATCCTGCTGGGAATTTTCAGCATCAACCAAAGATTATCGTTTCCCCCGAGCGTTTTGGAGTAGACTTTCTTTCTGTCAGTTTCCACGTGGTGGTAGTGCCAGTTTTCGCTCGCTTCCTGGGCTCACTACCCGCTAGTAGAAGTTGGATTGGAGGACTTTGTCTCGCGGCAACGCTCAGCAAGGATAGACTCCCCTCCCCCCCCTTCAATGTGAGATTCGGTAGTAGTCTCTGCCATGTATTCAACCCTTGCTTGTCAGCGTTGCGACTTCTAGCTGCCACCACAGACATATGGGTAGGCCCCATCCCATGGACCTCGTACCTGGCTCGCAATTGATTCTGTAAACTCTCTTATCTCTCAGGTGGTCATGCTCTGCAAGGCGACGACCTCTTGTCCAGTGGTTATTGCTGGAAAAAAAAAAATTCTTACTGAAAAACCCCCGCAGGGGCACACGCTTATTGCCGCAGCCATGCCTGTTTAATCTGATGAAGCAGGTCGCCGAGAGATTGAGATTCGGAACCCCCCTCGCCCTCGCTGATGGTAATGTCGGACCAAACGGGCGGGGTTCACTGTCGTGCGTACAGGGGAAGACAAACCGCTCAGAACGGAATCTCCTAGACCCTCGAGAGAAGCTCAGCGAGCGAGCGATCGTTCTTCCCCCCCACCACTCCATCCTATTCCGCTCTCGAGCTGCCACCGAAGACGAAGACGAAATTATACATTTCGCCTACCTCGCTCTCGTCCCTGAGGGCTGAGAGGTTTCCAATAATCTTTTTTCGGCTGACGAAGTTGTGTTATACGACGCACGTATTTCAACAACGTCCTTGTTATGATGTCGCTCGAGAACCCCGGAGGGGGGGGGGGAATTGGGAGTCTTTGTGAAGGGTATCAGATCTGCTATTAGTAGCAAAGGACAACCCCTCTGCGGCCACACATCCTATGGAATTGAGAGATACTTTGCCTGAGAGCGACTTTGCTGATATAGAGATTGGGTGTGTGTCGTAGATATATTGAAGCTGCATGGTGACTCTGAGGGAGTGGGGAAGAGCACCTATTCCGCCGCGGAAGAATCATGCTCATGCCCAACGGCGGCATCGATGGTTCCATGGATCCTCTACAGTGCACTGGTCTGCCCATATGTCTTTTCCATCCACTGTGAACTGTGCACTCACGCCTTCTGTATTTAATCCTAGTTTTTTTTTTTCTTAAGCATTCAGCATTCAGCATTCATCGCCAGCCAACTTCGAGCGTCTAACGACCCAGTCTCCAGGTTCCCATATTACACGAGGAAGAGGGGGGGGTGGGACCTAAGCGGACAATTCCTAGGTACCCGGTACCGACCACTGGCACTATGATATTGGTAGTCACCACCCTCGGATCGACGTTTACTGCGCCGCAGATCCTCGTCTGGTGTAGCGAGAAATTGGCCTCGTGCACGTTCCTGGATTGAGATCCACAAAAGCGATAAACGCCACGAGGATACTAGTACTATTACAAACCTCTTCAAGTACTCCTCCGGTAAGCAAACTTCAAAAAACCAGCGGCGAGCAAGCCCAGCCGTCCCTCCGACAACCAAATCCCGTAACGCTTCTTTCCCCAAGGATCCCAACCTCCGCTGAACGCCGTCTTCAAGAACATGCCAGGCTCTCTATTGTCTTCAAGCGCCCATTGTCGTGCAAATCGAACCAATGACGAGCTCCGGCGTCTGGGAGACGTATAGCCGCTGCTGATACTTGTCCTCCAACCGGGCCACGAGTCGAGTTGTTACCCGTCCTGGGGGGGCCCATTGATGAAAGCCGAGCAGACTGTCTGACTGTCTGTGTGGACCTCGAAGAAACAATTCTGTATCCCGTGGGGCGCAGCATGCACCAACCTCGCAACGGACTACCATTTCTCAATCCTACGACGAACAGTAAGATGACGAAAGGGCGTTTGGTATACTCGTACTCACATAAGTGACTGTCCCTCTCGCACCACCCAGTCGCAGCGAGCGCGTCATCGTGTCTTCAAAGGTTGTACCTACCCATACCCATACCCATACCCCACCAAACACCTTCAGCCTCGATGGTGGCTCCCATAGATCCATCTTCGTTCCTGCGAGCTGCAAGTCGATCGATCCTGAAACGCTGCCTTTTTTTTTTTCCCCCGAATGGGTGTGCACAGGGTCCAATTCGTTTCGCCAAATTCGGGCCCAGCCTGGGTAGGTGAGCGAGCGAGCGATCAGGGGATGAGGTCGACGGCGGGGCTTCTACTCACCGGGGGGGTACTAAGATAAGATCGTAGGGGAGGGGCTGTCCACCCCGTTGTATGACCCAATGTAACTTGGTTGGGGTCCTCTGATGGCGGAGGCACCGTCAGAGTGATAATGGGAGTTGCGCTTAGGGCCGTTGGTGATTTCTCGTTTGACTTCTTTTGGTCGGACCGGTCGTGGCACGGACGTTTGCGGGGGGGTTATCCATATAGTTCAGAGCATCGATGGGTCATTTGTATTCATCTGATAAAGCTCAGGAGAGTCCGTCGATGCTCCGCCATGCAGGTAACGTCTTTGGGGTGCACAGTTCTGTAGCAGTGAGCACTACAAGTTCTCTTCTCTGAGAAAAGTCGCAGCCAAGTCAGAATGGAAACGGAAACGTCGCTGCCAAAGTCTGGATTATTTCAAAGTGTCCAACAAACTCGTGCTTATTAAGACGCAAGTGAGTCATATATATATACATATTTCTCGGTGGATCTATAGAACAGGATAAGCATGAAGCTGAAGCAAGCATGAGTGCATGCCAGGCACTTGTCACAGAATACTGAATCAGGACGAACGGGCAAACAACGCTGGTTTATCATCTTCTCTTGTGGCCCATACTGCCAACTCTGACCAACGTAAGCGATCCGTGTATCCTGCTAGTCTTGCTGCTGTTCCTAATGTCGAGAAGAGCTGAGATTGGCCAGAGAGCCTTTGCTGTATCAATATAGTGTTCCGAAAGTGCGCGTTGTCTGCACAGATACGGCCGTGACGCGAGCTGAGGATGTATATACTGCCCAGATCGACAAGGAACTGGACGAGGACCTGAAGGCCATTTTCAAGTACTTGTCTGAGTTTGGGTCGCTTTCTGAGGGACGGATTGTCGACAGGGAAATGATTCGGTGCGTCACTTGTTTTCTTTAAACCCATCTGGAAGTGTCGATCTGGTCAAGAACCAAGATCAGCGGGCCAAGGCGGCGAGAACGCAGTCCACGTGACTGTATGCGCTTCCAAGGATAGAAGCTTGCGATGATGGGCTTCTCCAAATCTGGCTTATCTTGCCACCCCTAAACCGTCGGCAAATATACGCCGTCTGGCCATCACGCTTGGTTTGATAGATATGATCTTTCAACCCGTACAACGGCAACCAGACTCAAGCGTCTCACGGCCCAAAATTGTCTCCGTTACAGCCCGTTACCCAAGATATCTTAGCGCGGGTCGGTCACACCAGGTACCGACCACCACCCTCGAATCGGTTTGCTGCGCCGCAGACTCCCACCGCTTTTCCACCTGGGGAAAGAAGGGCATGCCCTCATATATGCGCCTGTCAGGTTGGGATACATGTCATAGTTATCATTCGCCCTCTTAAATCATGCAACTGAAACTTATCATCATGATGAACTCCAAGTGACGCGTGACGTCATTAGACTCGTATCGGTGAATCACTTAATGACTCGGAATTTGATTTTGACTTTTTTCCACAACCCCGTCGGGCAATGCGACTTTCCGCTCTCTCAAAAAAGAGGTCACGTACGTAAAACTCACAAATTGACGTTTTCGCTCCGAAAAGTTGACGAACTTCGATATAGGCACAACAACGTATGAAAAATGAAAAACGGCCCCGAACTCAAAAACGTCCGGTCAACGGATTTGTGGTTTTTTTTTTATCGAAACGAACAAAGAGAAAGGCTGGCTATTCGCAGAGACCGTACGAGAACGAAAAGTCTTCGCCAGAGTCTTATTAGACTCTGTCCAATCCCTGACTGGCTGCCTTCCTTTGAGCCCAGAAGCATTACGGTTGCATGTTTCCTAAAAATACCAGCCCGATATCGAGATGGCGGAAAGAATGCGCCTCTTGGTGCTTTACAGATAAGGACATTGGCGGCATCATCCGTTTTTCCTTCGTTCCAGGTATCTGCGGGGATACACATGCTCCAGAATCATTCCTTACGCGCTCGAGAGTTAAAGACTAACGGAAACGGGTTCTTCAAGATGGGTGAACCCTACCCGTTCTTCACTCCTTTCATTCGGTTATAGGGGCAGACTATGCTTCTTAAGACCTTTTTTTACGACAGTGCTCTCACGATGATTCTTTTTTCCCTTATCATGAGCGCGGAAATCGCGGAATCTGATTCTTTCTCATCCTTTCGTCATAATAATTCTTCTTTTTCTTCCCGACGTCGCATGCGGGGTTTGGATGGGTATACAGCGATACATGATTGGAGTACATTTGAATGATGAATTTGCGTCTATCTATGGCAAGCCTTGGGTATGCAGTAAGAGTGAAAGGGAAAGGGAGAGGCGATTCCGGTTTTATGTTAGCGAGAAGGAAAACAACAAAAACAAAAAAACAAAAAGGATATAATAAGATAACTCCCGAGTCCTGAATGAAAGAATGTGGGTGAAATCCCTAATGGTGTCGCGTCCTGGAGGAGATGGGATGAGCGACATTGAACGAAGAATGGAAGAGAAGGAACGGCAAATCACTTTAATTTAGAAGTGAGAGTCCTGCAATGCCCCGTCAGCGACCAAGCCAATGACTAGCAGCGGCACGCACTTCAATATCACCAACGACACTTGCATACTGAGGAACGTCCGCCTCCTCGACTGGTTGATATTGCGCGCAGCGTCCGCCGCATTATTAGAGGACACCTGCCCCACCGTCTCTTGCGCGCACGTCTCATCTATAAAGTAAAGTCAGCGATAACGACTCCCTCGCCACCACCACCACCACCACCACCTTAGTAAGTAAAAAAAAAAAAAGAAACGCACCTGGGTCATCCAGATTGATAACAGCCGACACCCTCAACGGCGACCGCTTAGCCCCCTGGCGGCCCCTCTGCCGCCTCCCCGGGCTCCCATTGCGCCTGCTGCTCCGCCTCCGCTGGAGGTACCGCCGATCCTCGAACACATGCGGTGCGATCCCGCTGATGACCTCGCGGGGTGTGGGCTTGAAGTTGGCGATGGCGGCCGCGAGCGTTGCTTGGTCGTGGATATCAGTCATCGTGGTAGTTGGTAGTTGGTGCTTAGTGGGGAAAAGAGTGAAGAGGGGAAGAGAGGGAAAAGAAGGTGGGAGAAGGGGCCCACCACCCAATCTCGATAAAAGAGCTGCTGCGTGCGGCACTGCTTCCAGCCGCTTATTAATAGCCTGCTGTTGGTGGCCCATCGAGGCACGTTTCCCGACTTTTGTTATTATTATTTTAAGCCCCGTTAGCCACTGCATTATTCTGAGAGAAAGGGGAGTGGGGGGGGGGGGGGGGGGGGGGGGGGGCGGTGCGCTATCGTCGCCGACGACGGTGAACTGGAAAGAAAGAAAGAAACCGTTCTCACGTGGTCGGTCGCTTGGCGAAATCTCGGTTGACAAATTCAGATGTGTTAACCGATGGCACTGCCTAATAGTAATAGTAATAGTAATATTGCTACTACCCGTCGGCTCCACTTGGTATTATGTACAGCCATCCACATTGAAAGCCTGAAGCTTGATATATACAGCGTTGGGGGAGGGAGGGAGGAGAACGAACCCCAGTGAACTCTGAACAAGACGCGCGGTTTTAACCTATATTGCCTAGCCGCGTCGAGAACAGGATGTCGGTCTGACACCCCCCAGCGGCGGCGAGGGGGGGGGGGGATAAACAGGAAGAGAGAAGTGTCATTTAACGGAGAAACCTGTGCCAGCAATCCACACACTGTCCTCCAGGTTGATGTCAAAAATTCATTCATATTCACCATGTCCGACAAGCATGGGCCAAGGGAGAGAGGTGGGGGATAAGAAGCGAGTCGGACCACGGGGAGATCGAGTGTACTTGCTATATATCATGTATGAGTCGACCCGGAGTAGATATTGCAATTGATGATGCATGACGTCATGGAGAGGAAAGGGATCGTTGTCGATATGTGGGTGGATCCGGTGAATGCAATATTTACAAGCAAGGGGGGGCATGCTGTCAACCTGTTGCTGATGGCTGACTAGGGACAGTTGGTATCTTAGTTGGGGGGGGGGGGGGGGGATAATGTGCCAGGCAACCATACCAGATAGAAAAGAGGATATATTTATCACTTTTTACCCAGTTAGCTACTCTGTACCAACCATAGTAAGATGCACTAAGCAAGTGATTACCTGGAAAGAGCATAGTTCCCTCGAGTGCAGCATCTCTATGTCTAGCAGAGACTAGGGCATTAGTGGGCCTCTCTGTGCAACACACATGGTTTCCAGGTCTGAGAACAGAGATCTGCATGATCAGCATGATGACAAGAACCAGGGTCCAGCCTGATTGGCTGACCAGGTAGCCATGTATGAGCTCATATCTGTCAGGAAATGAGTTTAGCCTTCCTGGTTGCATCAGCAAGCATATTAGTCAGTAATTGATTATATTAGTCAGCTATAGGTAGCTAAGAAGTATAAATACTAGATCATGTATAGAGGGAGGGCAGGTTTCTGACCCTCTCTCAAAGCACTACTAGGTGAATAGTATGAGTTGTGTTTGGTTAAGAGCTTCAAGTCATAGACTCAATCTGAATAGCATTGTGGTGATCAGGTCACTTTGTTTTGTGCAAGAACCCTCAGAAAGCAACCAAAAGTGATATCAGACTATCAGAACAGACCCAAGACAGTTCAGAACAGTCAGTTTTGTGTATAAGTCACAATCAGGTGCATTGTATCAGTTCAGAAACTGCACCAGGCAGACCATTTGAGATAAGTTTTGTTGTGTTCAGTAACACAGACAGCTTTGTCTGAGTAAATGTTACAATTTTTCCTTTATTCTATTTCTTTTCTTACAATTAACCTCTATTTATGCTTAGTCAGGGTGCTTAAAGGGAGTGCTTAAGACTATGAGACAAGGCTTAGTCATCACAACTAGCCAAGTCTGTCATTGTCTTTTGACACAACAGTGTTGCCTGATAATGCACAATTGATCTTTTATGTATAGTAGCAACACCCAAGGACAATGGGCACAAAGGATATGACAACACACAATAGGCAGTAGTATTAATAGTTGACACTTGTACAGTATTTAAAGAGGCTCACTCTTGCTGGGAAACCCCAGCTTCAAGCTAAAGTTTATCTTCACACCATTCTATACTTGAGCCAATTTTAAGGCTTTGTAACACATTGATCAGAATATGCATCAGTAAACTTAGTCAATCTCCTGAAGTGCAAGAGGACTTCTGTTTATCATGTGTTTCTGTTCATGTAATGCTTGGATCTAACAATTAGCTTGAAGCTTCCTTTTCCCTTTCCTCACACACTATAGTGTGGAGGAAATCAAATGCCCTCTATCAACACATCAGACCTGAACTTTGACTGAGAGTTCTTCGAACTTCTTGCATCCATCATCAGAATATTGTTGGAATTGTTAGTGATCATCCAGCTGTGCTAGGGATGCCATTCAATTACCACTTGAGCTATCAGGCATTACAATGAGTTTCAACACATCTGACATATGCTATATAATGTAACCCCAGACCTTTCCCTACATGACATCCCTGAATCCTGATGAACATTCCACCAGCCTCTGACAAGCCCTCTACCTGAAGCCAGGCCTAGCAGCCCATATCAAGAGGATGTTCAAGAAGAAGAAAGACATAGATACCCTCCTCAATGACCCAACAGCAGAAGTAGTGACCCTTGCATCGCAGGATTCAGGAACTCATGGGTCCTGACCTCCATCTCTGATCATGAAGACAAGAATATCCTGGAGAATTTCTTTCAGCAGTCTCCCTCCTTCAATCCTTCCAGTGCCTTTTGAATCCATGGGATTGCTGACCATGCCAGAGATTCTCTTGATGCTGCTTGGATGGCTTCAAGACCCCCTCAAACATCATCTAGAAGCCAGTCTTGCAGCATCTCACCCCATCACTCTGCTGGAACCAGTGCCAGAATGGGAAGGGCACTCTCAGACAGGCTTGACAATGAGTGACAAATCTGAGAAAACCAAAATGAGATCATCCACTGCCTATTCCCCACATGGGACCTCAATGTCCTATTCAACTATGATGAAGCCCTCTGGCAGGAGGAGCAAAGATAGCAAAATGCTCTGCAGCTGGCCTGAAGTGAGCTCAAGGAGCACATCATTAATAGAAGGAGGGAGGCAAATAAGGCTGCTGAGTATGATTGGCAGCATCAGGAGCAGCAGTGGAATGTTGAAAGAGTCTGATTGGAGAGGGCCAATGTCTCCAACTGGTACAGACTCTGACCAGAAGTCACATCAGTACTTGCACCAGTACAAGCAGACTGCTCCCTCTCAACTCTGATATTCAGAGAGCCTAGTACAATCAAGTCTGACCCCTGGGCCCCAGAGCACTGAGAAAATGCAGAAGTCCTCACAGCAGATGAGGCCTAAGCCAGAGGTGATCAGGTCACTTCTCCAACTCAGGACAATATCCTAAGAACTGCCCCATGCTCTCCAATCCTCTAGTATCCCTCTCTCCAATGAATTCCTAGTGTCAATACTACTTTTGAGGATGACAAGTCTGTCCTCAGACACTATAGACTATGAGTACCTAACAATACCCACATCTCCACCCATGCTCTCCAAAGGTTCCTTAGGAGCTGAGTGATTGGGCAGCTCCTTGACAATGGATACTGCTGAAACATCTGCCTCTATCATGAGTGAGTGGCAGTGGCCCAAGCAGTGGGAGGAAACTGGTATGACTCCAATATCAGGAGTCAATCCACTGCCACCTATCTTGATGCCTCAAACTTTTCAAGCCCCATTGCTGAGCCCAGCATCCAGCCACAGCAGTGGATCAATAAAGACAATATGACCAACAGGGGACAAGGAGAATTTCTATGATCCACTGACATGCTCTCTCCATGTTCAGGCATGTAAAATTGCAAAAATTGTGAATACATGGACTGCATTCCAGACCAGTAAGCATGTAACAGAAAATAGGACTAGAGTGCACAGAAACCTAGCTATCATAATGATAAACTGAAGTAACAATAAGCAGAGTGCATGGCCTAGTAACAGACTAATACCAGAGAGATTAGGCTGCATGTGAGGTCCCAGCACTTGGCCCCAAATGTGCCAATACTATTATGAGAGGGCATGCTAAAAATAAAAAGATTATGATAGAAATATGATCAGTAAGTCTGATCACATTGACCAAAGATGCACAGCCATTGATGCACTGATGAGATATATCTTAGAACAGAGAACTGAGATCCAAAGAAAGGTATCTGAGTAAATGGGTACTGAACAGAGAAATAGACTAATGACAACAAGCTAATAAGTAGAGGAATATTACTCCAGGAATGAATAGTATGGATACTGCCCTGAGCCTTGCATGTGCATACATATGGTGCCTTAGTGTGCATAACACAGCAAGGGACTCTGCATTATACCAAAAAATGGCACCTTTAGTGAGTCAGATGGAATGACTGATTGGACACAGGGAAGCAGAACATAGCCATTGTGGCTGGCTCCTGGCATGAGAAATAACTCCAGAGGTCTGGGACAGTTTACCACTGTCAGAGATGTCACTGGGGAAAGAAGAAAGCAAGCAGACCTGGCAAGGCCAGCTAGCCAATGTCAGCTAGTGAAGGAACAGCAGGCACAGTCATCACTTGGAAGAGAATAAGTGTGATGACTGTGATATGCATGTGAATAATACCCACAGGATCTGACATGGAGTCCTGTGCTTTGAGGATACCATAGTAGGAGTGTATTAGTAAGTACCATAGTAGAGTATTTAAATACAGTATTGTATGACTGGAGGAAGAAGTTTCTGACCCCCCACAGTTGCAGTGTATTGAGCATAGAAAGTCTTGCACTCTAGCTCTGGGTTTGTGTTAGTAACTCTGGGTGAGAGAATAAACTGATTATTGATATCATTAAGAGTGCTGTGAGAACTAAGCGAGGCATCAAAGCTCATGAAGGACTTGAGCCCAGTTTGATAAGAGGTTTTAGATTGTGCTCTAATCTGAGAATAAGAGAGCAGTGTCTGAAGGGCATCATCTTGAGTTTTTGAGGTATTTGTGATGCATGGCACTACAGGTGGCAGAGGTTCAAACCCTTTGGTCTGTCAGATGGTGTTTTATTGTGTTTTGTGTCTCTGGATCACATAGGTTTGAATCCTGTGGATCTATAATCAGTTTGGAAGCTTGTGAACAGAGATCTGTGCTCTTTGACACTTATGGATGTGTTGGTGATTGGTTTCTGCTTAGAGCATGAAGCTTTGAGTCGTGTATTGTGTGTGTTAAGGATTTTGAGTTGATCTGAGCTGTGCTTGGGACCATTTGGAGAGTTTTGTGACAGTGTTTTGACATGTTGTATTGAGCTGCAGTACCTTTTGCCTTGAGGCCCAGCAACACCAGTTGCCACCTCTTGTTTTGATAAAACAAAAAGCTTTGAGACTTAGAGAGGCCTCAGACTGTTGTAAGCATGCTATTACTGTTTGCATGCTGTGATCTCATTAAAGAAGACAATTATATTTGTTGATTGCTACTTTTATTGCATTATAATCCCCCCATGAACTAAGAGTTTTGTGTGTGTGTTGGTGTGAGTGTGGTCAGTGGATAATGCTCTGCTGTATCTGTTTTCACATTGCATGTGCTCAGATCCTCTTCACCATCCACTGATTCCCTCCTTGAGGAAGAGGAAGAGGATGATGAGCTTAAGGAGGGTGAGGAGACTGAGAGCAGCAAACCACCTCATGCTGGTGGAGAACTTGCTTATGGACTGGTCAAGGATACAGATAAAGAAGTGCTGGAAGAAGAAATCCAAAAGATAAAGATGCAGGAGTATCAGGAGCTATACATAAGAGGGGTAACATTTTTATAGTGTGATGCCAGCTGGTTGGCATCGCAGATAGGACAATTGTACAAATATTCCAAACCTAATGAATAAACAGAAATCCTGAGGCATGCAGTAATAGATTATGCCACCATGCAATACAACAAGAATCACTCTGAGGATCTGGTCAGCAGGCCACCTGAATACCAGGAGCTGCAACTAGTCCAACTAATACTATAGTCACCACTCATCACCCTGCAATGAGCCATCTACATGGCATTATCTCTTCAGAGCAACTATTCAAACTCCACCTCATCTATCTGATCTATGGCAACTTGGCTGTCATGAATCTGACCACAGACATTGACCAGACTGAACCAGTATTGAAACCCCTGGACAAGCTGAGGAAGCTACATATTAGAGGCCCAGCCCTTATCTGATGAAGCTACCAGGAGTGGTGCTAGAAAGAATCCAATCAGAGATGACTCCAAGATGATACAATTAGACTTCACTATAAAAGACAGTGTCATCATTTGAAAAGAAGCTGTTCCACAGGGAAGCCCTGTGGCAGATGACAATTCACTCTATTCATTCCCATGATCACCAGACAAATGATGATAACTCCCATTTTCAGAGTGGTCTAACCTGATGGACATGCTACCCAAGAATGCTGCAGTATTACAATGTAGACCCAACCTACTTTACAAGCCCCAACCCTTCAAAGAGGCCTCAGATGACATTGACCAGTTTCTGGTTGATTGCAAGCAATATTTTGAAGTCTATATTGGATACCTTAGAACTGACATGAACAAGGTAGTATTTGCCACCTCATACCTCAAGGAGAAAGCCAAGATATAGTGGATACTCATCTCCCTGAACTTCTGATCGACCACCAAGGAACACTACTGATATCCCTCATGGCCAGTCTTCAAACAAATGTTACATGACAAGTTTATTGATCTGGCAGTGCAAAAAGTGTATAAGCAGAAGATCAAAAACTACAAGATGAGAGATAAGATGGTGACAGACTATTTCAATGAGCTAAAACAGCTAGCCAAACTTGCTGGAATCCAAAATGATACAGCAAACAACAGATAAACAGTCAAGGCTCTCAAGAGAGGAGTTCTCTCCTCATACATTATAATGATTTCTGCCATTGGCATTAAAGCATTAATGCTGATGGGCTATAACAAGTGGAAAGAAAGAATCATCGAGATGTACAAGGAATGACAAAGGCAGAAAGTGAAACAGTCAACACTGCAAGATTACATGAAGAAATCAACCCTGCCAACTCTGAACAAATCATCAGGGACAACTGCTGAAAAATCATCAGGATCCTCAATGGCTTCAACTTATGGCATGCAGAAAACAGGAACAGGAACAACATATATGGGGGTGAAAAAGCCTATGGACATAGATTGGATGAAGAAGGAAGATAAATGCTTCAACTGCAGGCAGAAGGGCTATATAGCCAAGAACTGCCTAAAGAAGAAATAAATCCAAGAAGACATTTGAGCACAGATCACTGACCTACAGAAGGAAGAAGAAGAGCTTGGCATGGAAATGAAAGTGGAGGAGATAAAAGATGGGGCTGGTCAGTGAGCAATTCCACTGAGCCAGCCAAAGGACTTCATGGTGTGCAGATCAAAGCTGCTAGTCAGACTAATAAAGTTTCTGTAGTTACTCCTATGCCTAAATTATCTATGCATTCAAATATACCCCAGTTACTCACTCACACTGAAGAATCACCAAAAGAAAAAACTCAACTATCTGAGGGCTGAAGAGAGGCAGAGAGCCCTGTTGGCTGGCTGAAGCTGTTCAACACTGAATGGACTTGGTGGGCCATCAAGGATGTGAAAGATGAGTCAGCAGCCAAAGCTGTACTTAGGAATTGGATTCACAAGACTCAAGCAGAGGAAGTTGTTAATGAGATAATCAAGGAGATAAGGAAAGCTGAATGATGCTGATAATATGCAGGCTACATGTTCAACCCTATAATTTGCAAATTCTGCATAACACACTAGAATATGCTAGTAACTGAGAATCATTAGCCAGTAGAGGACTATGGCTGAGGCTCCGAGCTGATAGTCATGCTAGTCACCAATACTAAGTCCAAAAGGGGACTTTGTAAAATAACATGGCCTAAGGATAAAAATCCTAAGTCAGGTTTGAACTTAGAAAAGTTCAGCACCACACCTTGGAAAATACTAAGTCCAAGTTGGACTTAGAAATGGTATCTCAAATGGGGCCAATTCTACATGCCACTAAGACAAGTATATTCTAAGACAGCTAGGGGTATAATACCATAGCCAGTTGTGGAGTATTGAGTAGAGATAGCATCATCTAGGAGCAGTAAGAAGAGAGACCCAATGATCTGTGGCTAGCACTGTGAGTTTTGACTCAAATGCCTAAGTTCAAATTTCCTAGGTATCAGGTGACCTAAGAGACTTAGAATTGAGAGGAATAGAGTGGATAGGACCGGTTGACTGGGCCTGATCAGGCCTGATCAATTGAGCTACTAAGAATAACTCAGAGGATTAAAACTGAGTAGACAGAAAGGAGTTAGGTACCCACAGGCACTGTAGGCTTAAAATAAAGATGTGCGGTGGCCAGGCAGGTCTGGGAAAGCCTAGGGGAGTCCAGGAGTGCTGCCATTCTAGAATAATGGCATGATTCCGCTTTAAACAGGAGAAATATTATTTTGAATGCTTTATTTATAGATTCTGTACCTGTTGATGTATAAAAGAAGGGAATGGGGGGGAAATAGCAAGCAAGCGACCCACCCCCATGTTCAGGCCTTCTAGCCCACTGTAGCTAGTCCCTGGGACAATGGATTTTGAGTTCTGCTTCAACTTAGTGATTTATTTAAGTTGCTTTGTCACTTAGAGAGGATTGGATTGGAATAATAACTGTATTTTGGGTTTTGGATTAATTTGGGTTCCAAACTATAAGGGTTTCAGCATCAGAGTACAAGTTCTTTGGTTTTGAGGACCGCTAGCCAGCCAAGAGTGCAGCTAGTCAAGCCTAAGTGCTTGATAGACTTAGTATTTAGATTTCAGAGTTTATTGGGTTTTGGAATATTCTAAGTTGATTTGGAGCGCAATTGTGCATTGGTTCTAAGTCCTAATTATACTTAAACATTGCTATAAACTACTCTCATGAGTATTGCATCTTTGAAAGCAAGATAGAGTTAAATAACTATCTTTATTGACTGTTTCTGTGATTTTACTTAAGACTGCAAGAGTGCTTCTATCATACTCAAAACAACCAACCTCAACTGTATTTGATGATTGTATATTGAGTGGTTAGGTGTTGGTGTTTGAGAGTTCATTCCTCATTCACTTCTCTTAGTCACTTAGCTGTTACCAAGCACATCATTGAGCTCTAGAATAGCTTGATAAACTATGAGGACCATGAAAGTTCATTCAATGATCCAAGATGCCAGGCCAAGACCTGCTGGTCAAGGCCCAAATTGAGACACTCACATCTCAAAGTACCTATGTGATCACTGTATTAATTGATAGCAGTTGCACAGGTAGCTTGATTAATTGAGCCTTTGCCACCAAACACAACCTTCCCACTCAGGCCACTATAGCACTCATTCCTGTCTATAACACCAATGGGACCAAGAACCAAGCCAGCTCAATCACTAAATTTGTTGAGCTCAGGCTCACAATCAGTGATCACTCTGAGAGAATTGACTTGGCCATGACTGACTTGGAAATTAAAGAGATCTTTCTTGGATATGACTGGTTGATCTGCCATAACCCACTGATCAACTGGAAGACCAGATGAATTAAATTTGCCTGATGCTGATGTCAAAAGATCTCCTTTGAACTGCCTGATAAAGATCTGGAAGACCAATGGGATGAAGAAATGGAAGACAGTGAGATGATTCTTGCCATTGACCTGCAAAAAGCCATACACATCTGAGTGATACATCATGCCAATAACCTCACTGCTAAAGCCAACAAATAGAAGGAGAAGAAGATGTTCAAAGAGATGGTGCCTGAGTGGATGCAGGACTTCAAAAATCTATTTGAAAAGGAAAGCTTCAATGAGCTCCCTAAGCTGAAGCCATGAGACTATGCCATTGAGTTAATCTCTAATGCAAATGCCAACCTTGACTGCAAAACTTATCCTCTCAGACATAATGAACAGCAGGAGCTTGACAAATTCCTTGACAAGAATTTGTCTAGTGGAAGGATTTGCCCATCCAAGTCCCCTATGGCATTTCCATTCTTCTTCATCAAAAAAAAGGATGGCAAACTTTGACCCATTCAGAACTACCAAAAACTAAACAAAATGACAATCAAAAATCACTATCCACTTCCTTTAATCTCAGAGTTGATGGATAAACTCTGAGGTGCCAAGTACTACACCAAACTTGATGTCTGATGGAGATACAATAATATATGGATCAAAGAAGGAGATGAATGGAAGGCAGCATTTTGAACCAACTGAGGGTTATTTGAACCCACCATTATGTTCTTTGGCCTCACCAATTCACCTGCAACTTTCCAGTGGATGATAAATGATATATTCAAGGATCTCATTGCAACTGGAAAGGTAACCATCTATCTTGACAACATCCTAATTATGTCATGAATAAAGAAGGAGCACAGAAAGCTAGTATGCCAAGTACTAGTCCTAATGAGGAGATACAAACTATTCCTCAAAGCAGAGAAATGTGAATTTGAAGTACTCAAGACTGAGTATCTGAGAGTTATCATCAGCAAAGGAAGCATATACATGGACCCTGTGAAAGTGGCTGAAGTAATGGAATGGCCAGAGCCCACCAAGAAGAAGGAACTACAATTCTTTCTGGGTTTCATAAACTTCTATCAGTGCTTCATTTGGGACTACAGCAAAATAGTTTGCCTTATGATACAGCTCACCAGTAATGCCTCATAGTCCTGGGGCCCATTCCAACAATTGGTGTTTGATGATCTCAAGTGCTGATTGGCTGAGGATGTGGCTCTCACCATCCTGACATAAAACAACAAATTCTATATTGAGACCAACTCAAGCAAAAGCATGATCAGTGTCATTCTCTCTCAGGAGCAGAGCAGTAAATGGCACTCTGTTGCATTTCTATCCAAGGCTCTTACAGTTACAGAATGCAACTATGAAATCTATGACAAAGAGTTACTTGCAATAATGCTTGCTTTGGAGGAATGGCAGCATTATCTGATTGGTGCCCATGAAACCTTTGAGATCTGGATGGATCATCAGAACCTTTGGTACTTCCAACAACTGCAGAAACTTAATCACTAACAAGCCAGATGGGTAACCAAACTCAGCCAGTACCAATACACATTGCATTACAAAGCTGGTACAGTGAACAAAAAGGCTGACCTTCTCAGTCATCAGGCTGATCATGATCAAGGAGGAAATGACAATGAAGGAGTCACCTTATTGTGACCCAAACACTTTCAGGCAATGATAATGCTGACTGAAGAAGAAATCCATGAGCAGATCAAAAGTGCCATGAGAGATATGAAGAAGTGAGACCAACATGTGGCCCCATCTCTTAACCATGAGTGAGGAATAATGAAGGAAGGAGGAATGATCTGCTATGATGGGTGGATCTATATCTCCAGAGACTAAGGACTTCATAGTGAAATTATTGCCACATGCTATGATCACACAATGGCCAGACACCCAGGCATTGCCAAAACCAAGAAGCTCATCCTGTGGGAGTACTGGTGGCCTAAAATGAGCTAAGACATCAAGTGATACATTAAGGTATATGAAACTTGCTAAAGAGGCAAGTCCTCTACTCAACCACATGCTGCACCACTCCACCCAAATGAGGTGCCATCATCACCATGAACCCACATTTCAGTCAATATGATCACTAGATTGCCAGACTGTAATGACTATAATGCTATTATTATCATAGTTAATCGCTTCTCTAAGGTGATCATTCTGATCATCTGCTCCATAGAATTAACCTCTAAAGGGTGGGCCAAAATTCTATGTGACAAGGTGTACACCAAATATGGCATGCCCCAAGTCATCATCTCAGACAGAGGGCCTCAATTCATATCCAAATTCTTAGATGACTTATACTGACTTCTAAACATCAAATGAAATGCATCCACTGCTTATCATCTGCTGATATGCCCTCTCCATGTTCAGGCATGTAAAATTGCAAAAATTGCGAATACATGGACTGCATTTCAGTCCAGTAAGCATGTAACTGAGAATAGAATAAGAGCACACAGAAACCTAGCTATCATAAGGCTAAACTGAAGTAACAAGAAGCAGAGTGTATGGCCTAGTAGCAGACAAATATCAGAGGGGTTAGACTGCATGTGAGGTCTCAGCACTTGGCCCTAAATGTGCCAATACCATTACAAGAGAGTATGCTAAAAATAAAAAGAATATGATCAAAATATGATCAGCAATTCTGATCACATTGATCAATGATACACTGATGGAACATGCCTTAAAACAGAGAACTGAGACCCAAAGAAAGGTATCTGAATAACTGGATGCTGAACAGAGAAATAAAATGATGGCAACAAATGGATAAATAGAGAAATACTACTCTCAGAGATGAATAGCACATGTACTGCTCAGACACTTGTATGCATACTTACAGTGCTTTAGCATGCTTAACACAGTGAGGGACCCTGCATCATACTGCAGTATGACATATACCATATTAGGTAAGTTAATTAATGCATGTCAGACCAGAAGCAGTGCATTTTATGTGCCAGAGAGAATGTCACAACACTGAAAAAGAGAACATAACTATTGTGGCTGACTCCAGATATGGGAGATAACTCTGGGGGTCCAGAACAGCTTACTGCTGTCAGAGATATGTCACTAAGAAAATAAGAAAGCAAGCAGACCTGGCTAGGCCAGCTAGCTGAGGTCAGCTAGCAAGCAAACATTGCACAGTCCTAGCCTGAAAGAGAATAAGCATGGCAACTGTGATATGCATGTGAATAATACCTATGGGATCTGGCATGAAGTCCCATGCTTTGAAGATATCATAGTAGGATTGTATTAGTAAGTATCATAGTAGAGTATTTAAATACTGCATTGTATGAGTAGAAGAGAGAGTTTCTGACCCCTCACAGTTGCAGTGTATTGGGCACAGAAAGCCTTGCACTTTAGCTCTGAGTTTGTGTTTGTAACTTTGAGTGAGAGAATAGATATATTATTGAATATCCTTGAGAGAGCTGTGAGGACTAAGTGAGGCATCAAAGCTCATGAAGGACTTGAGCCCAATTTGATAAGAGGTTTTGGATCATGCTCTAACCTGAGAATAAGAGAGTGGTGTCTGAAGGGCATCATCTTGAGTTTTTGAGGTATTTGTGATGTGCAGCACTACAGGTGGCAGAGGTTCAAACCCTTTGGTCTGTCAGATGGTGTTTATTGTGTTTTGTGTCTCTGAATCACATAGATTTGAATTCTGTGGGTCTATGATCAGTTTGGAAACTTGTGAACAGAGATCTGTACTCTTTAGCACTGGTGAACATGTTTGTGATTGGTTTTTGCTTAGAGTGTGAAGCTTTGAGTTGTGTATTATGTGTGTTAGGGATTTTGAGGTGATCTGAGCTGTGCTTAGAACTTTTTAGAGAGTTTTGTGAGAGTGTTTTGATGTATTGTATTGAGCTGCAGTACCCTTTGCCTTGAGGCCCAGCAATATCTGTTGTCACCTCTTGTTTTGATAAGATGAAAAGCTTTAGAACTTAGAAGAGACTTCAGACTGATGTAAGCATGCTATTACTGTTCATGTACTGTGATCTCATTGAAGAAGACAGTTATATTTGTTGATTACTACTTTTATCACATTATAATCCCCCCATGAACTAAGAGTTTTGTGTGTGTGTTGGTGTGAATGTGGTCAGTAGATAACACTCTGCTGTATCTATTTTCATCTTGCACATACTCAGATCCTCTTCACCATAAACCGACAGCCAGACAGAATGGGCCAATCAAGAGGTGGAGAAATACCTTCACCTCTTCATCAATTACTGACTGGATGACTGGGTGGAATGGCTGGCTCTTGCTGTCTTCCAACACAACAACTGAGTCCACTTGGCAACTGGCAAAATCCCATTCTTTGTCAATCATAGATGACATCCTAACATTGCCCAGACCAAATGATGCCACACTACAACATCTGCATCCACAGACTTTGCCATCACCATGGTGAAAATCCACAATAAAACCAAGATGGCCCTTGAAAAGGCTGTAACAACAATGAAAAGATGATATGACAAACACCAATGTGCTGCCCATGAATATTTGGTTAACAACAAGGTCTGGCTGGATACCATGAACCTTCACCTTCTTCAACCAAAGTGAAAGCTTGCCAACAAACACACAGGGCCATTTCCAATACTTGCCAAAGTTGGTAACTCCACATACAAACTACAACTTCTATTGACCTAGAAAATCCATGACACCTTTAATAAAATGTTATTAACATCATACATTGCATCTGCCTTCTCTAACCAAGAATGACCACTGCCTCCACCTGTTACACACATGCCACTGGCCTCCATGTCACCTCAACCAACCATGAATCCAATCATGCTACCCACTGGACTCTGGCCACTTCCCATTATCTACTAATTTCATTTCACCATTATCATTTCACATCCATATTTCACATTATAATATCTAGACCCTGAACTTGGTAGTGAATACTGACACTGGAACCCAATGGAACCCGACTCAGAATTAGCTACCATTAGTATATAAAGCCATGTACATCATTGTAACTACTCAGTTTGAATATCAACTTGGATAAGCCATCTACACTTCACACTCACTTCCACTCCTTCCTATCTCATCCATTGGATTCCACTCCAAAGGATATTCCTATTCACTTCTCTAATGGAACTCTGTTTTGTCCATCCAGATCCTTGGGCTCTGACTCAAAGGTGATGTTGTCAATAGCTTCGTCGATGCCCATGCACTCTGCCAGACTCTGCATGTGCACTCAAGCCTACTCGATTGGCATGTTTCTAACAGTATATTTGAACTCAAACCCTTGAGTCGAAAATTTTATCATGTCCACCACATTTACCCAACTCACAGAAACTGATCCCAAACAAACCCATCCAAACATGTTTTCTATAGAAAACATTCTGGCCTCTGCCTTAAAGAAACAACTAGGCCTTTTTGGATCAGCCTCCAGTGGAGGACAACCTTCCTGTAGAGAAACCTACCATCACTCTAGCTTCACCATCTGCCAACCTAATTATGATAGCTCCCCTAATCCTTTTGATGCCACCAGCATTCTAACCAATAGGGCCCAAAGGGCCAGCCTGATGTATGATGCCCAAACTGACTCTCTGATAGACCCTTTATCTCTGGGCAATCTGCATAGGAATCCAGACAGCCCAGACTCAGAGGGCAGAGATGAAGACACCCCCACTCATACCCCCATCCAATAGAAACCAGGTGGCAATCCACCAAACCCTTTTCCAGATGGACCAGGAGAACCAGGAGGACCCAATGACCCAGATAGCTCTAATAGCCCTGCTGGAAGTAACAATTCAAACCAGCAGGACATGTTCCTAGAATTCATGAACCTGTTACGAGGAGTCTCTGCTTCTCTCAACAACCCTAAACCAGCCACTATCCATACCAAGGTCAAGGAACCAGAACCATTTGATGGCTCTGACCCTCACAAACTGAAGGCTTTCATTGTCTCCCTTCAGTTGAATTTCAATGATAGACCTACCACATTTGTAGCAGATGCTAACAAGGTTAACTATGCCATTTCATTCCTGGCTGGCACCATGCTTAACTGGTTCAAACCAGACATTCTTAACTCCAATCCATGGAATCCACCAGCCTGACAATTCTTCTATGCAGCTTTCCTAGATGAGCTTCATAGCAACTTTGGCCTCTTTGATGCCATTGGAGATGCTGAAGATGCATTAGAACACCTTTGGATGCATGATGGAGATCAGATCATAAAGTATATAGTCCAATTCAACTAGTACGCTTCACAAATTGGGTATGGAGATAACTTCCTCCATCACACTTTTTACCATGGCCTCTGCACCCATATCAAGGATGACATGGCATACCATGGAAAGCCAAACAACCTTCATGATATGCACTTTCTCACCCAAGAACTTGATGCTCGCTACTGGACCCAGAAGACCAAAATTGCCTGTGAAAACTGAGACAATAAATTTCTCAGCCCCAAATCCAAGGAGTCTAACACATCTTCCTCAGACTCTAGCTCCACACTGAAACCTACCACCCCTAAGCCCTATGCTGACAAGCTAGGCAAAGATGGCCATCTTACTCAGGAAGAAAAAGACCACAGGTGCCAGAACAACCTTTGCATGTTCTGTAGAGCCAAACACAAGACTGAGGACTGCAACAAGTGGAAGGCAGCAGCCTCCACTAAGGGTTGTGCAGCAGAAGTCGACACCACTCTCATGGAACTGGCTCTGATGGAGTCAGAAAACTAAAAAGCAACCCTGTTCTCTCCATGCAAGTTCAGGGTTGTGTTGACTCTATTCGCACATCAGAGGTCATCACTCTCAATGCAACATCCCTTTCCAACCACTCCTTCCACATCCCCCTCTCAGCAGAATTACCGACTACCACAGAACCTGATGGTTCTCCAACTTATATCATTCTGCATTTTCTTGCCCTAATTGATTCTGGCTCTAGCCACTGCTTTGTTGACACTAAGTATGTAGCTGCCAATGAAATTCCTATTAAAACCATCTCTAGTGTGCAACTTCGATTATTTGATGGCTCTATCAGGAGCCATATATCTCAAGTCACAACTATCCCCATCTGTTTTCTGTCTGGAGACACCTTTCCCATTGACTTCTATGTCATCCCTCTGGATTCATCTTGCAATCTTGTCCTAGGATACAACTGGCTCTCCTGCTACAATCCACTGATTGACTGGGCTGAGAATAGTATCATTTTCTGCTCAAGCTACCAAAACCTCACTCCAACCAATTCTGCAGCTCCCACCACATCCCAGAGACTTCTATGCCCACAGGACAACAGTCCACCCCTCTTTGAGCCTCCCAGCTCAAATCCGGTGAAGAGGATCTGAGTGCATGCAAGGTGAAAACGGATACAGCAGAGTGTTATCCACTGACCACACTCACACCAACACACACACAAAACTCTTAGTTCATGGGGGGATTATAATGCAATAAAATAGTATTCAACAAATGTAATTGTTTTCTTCAATGAGATCACAGTGCGCGAACAGTAATAGCGCACTTACAACAGTCTGAGGTCTCTCTAAGTCTCAAAGCTTTTTGTTTTATCAAAACAAGAGGTGGCAACTGGTGTTGCCGGGCCTCAAGGCAAAGGGGTACTGCAGCTCAATACAATACATCGAAACACTCTCAAAACTCTCAAATCGTCTCAAGCACAGCTCAGATCAACTCAAATCTCTAACACACACAATATACAACTCAAAGCTTCGCGCTCTAAGCAAAAACCAATCACAAACACATCCACAAGTGCCAAAGAGCACAGATCTCTGTTCACAAGCTTCCAAACCGATCGTAGACCCACAGGATTCAAACCTATGCGATCCAGAGACACAATAACACAATAAAACCCTATCTGACAGACCAAAGGGTTTGAACCTCTGCCACCTGTAGTGCTGCATATCACAAATACCTCAGAAACTCAAGATAATGCCCTTTAGACACTGCTCTCTTATTCTCAGGTTAGAGCACAATCCAAACCTCTTATCAAACTGGGCCTAAGTCCTTCGTGAGCTTTGATGCCTCGCTTAGTTCTCACAGCTCTCTCAAGGGTATTCAATAATAAGTTTATTCTCTCACCCAAAGTTACAAACACAAACCCAGAGCTAGAGTGCAAGGCTTTCTGTGCCCAATACACTGCAACTGTGGGGGTCGGAAACTTTTTCCTCCAGCCATACAAGGCCATATTTAAATACTCTACTATGGTACTTACTAATACAATTCTACTATGGTATCCTCAAAGTGTGGGACTCCATGCCGGATCCCACTGGTATTACTTGCACACATGTCGCAGTTGCCACACTTATTCTCTTCTGGGTGATGACTGTGCCCGCTGTTCCTTTACTAGCTGACATCGGCTAGCTGGTCTAGCCCAGTCTGCTCGCTTTCTTCTTGCCTCGGTGACACATCTCTGACAGTGGTAGACTGTTCTGGACCCCCGGAGTTATCTCCCATGTCTGGAGTCAGCCACAATAGTTATATTCTCTTCTCTAATGTCTCAACATTCTCTCCAGCACATGAAACACACCACTTCTGGCCTGGCATGTATTAATTAACTTTCCCAATATAGTATATGTCATACCATGGTATGATGCAGAGTCTCTCGCTGTGTTAAGCACACTAAAGCACTGTTAGTATGTGTGCGAGTCTCTGAGCAGCACATGTGCTATTCATCTCTGAGCATAATATTCCTCTACCTATCCTCTTGTTGCCATTATTGCGTCTCTCTGTTCAGCACTCAGTTATTCAGATACCTTTCTTAGGGTCCTGGATCTCTGTTCTCAAGCATGTTCTATCAGTGTGTCATTGATCAATGTGATCAGGATTGCCAATCATGTTTTGATCATATTCTTTTTATTTTTAGCATGTCCTCTCATGATAGTATTGGCACATTTAGGGCCAAGTGCTGAGACCTCACATGCAGCCTAACCCCTCTGGTATTAGTCTGTTACTAGGCCATGCACTCTGCTTATTGTTACTTCAGTTTAGCATTATGATAGCTAGGTTTCTGTGTGCTCTAGTCCTATTTTCTGTTACATGCTTACTGGACTGGAATGCAGTCCATGTATTTGCAATTTTTGCAATTTTACATGCCTGAACATAGAGAGGGCATGTCACCAGGACTTCCATGCTGACCAGACTCCATCAGTCCAACTTCCAGAGCTTCACCCCATTCCAAATCGACTCTGGATAACCAGCAGACTCCATTCTTATACAAACCTATCTACTCCTATTCTCTCTCAGAGTCTTTTACTACAAAAGCACACCCAAAGATCTCCATCATACCTGCTGCCACATTTGTCCAAGCCAGTGCAGAAGAAGGTGCTCAGCAGTTCACACTGCAGCCTTCCTTGCCTAATATTGGAGCCAAAGCCACATCTGCAGAACCAGCAGATCTTTCATCAGTGCTAGTAGAGTACCACAATTTTGCAGACATCTTCAGTGATACCCTCTCCAAAAAGCTATCTGAACACAGGCCATATGACCTCAAAATCAACCTTGAGGAAGGAACATCTCTACTGCTTGGCCCTATTTATTCTCTCTCAGAATCTGAACTCAAGGCCCTATAAGAGTTTATTGATGATAATCTGCGCAATAGGTTCATGACTTCATCCCACTCTCCACATGGGGCTCCAGTTCTATTTGTCAAGAAAAAGACCAGTGAACTCCGACTTTGTGTTGACTACTGTGGCCTAAACAAAATCTCCAAGAAAGATCACTATCCCCTCTCCCTCATTTCTGATCTCCTTGATTCCACCTGCTCCATGTGCATCTATACCAAGCTTGACCTTAGGCATACCTACTATCTTGTTCACATAGCTAAGGGAGATGAATGGAAAACAGCCTTTCAGACCCATTACAGTTCCTTTGAATAGCACATCATGCCTTTTGGCCTCACAAATGCTCCAGCAGCATTCCAATGATTTGTGAATGATATATTCTCTGACATGCTTGACATATCAGTAGTGGTCTATCTCAACGACATTCTCATATATTCCAACAACTCAGAAGATCACCAGAAACATGTTCAAGAGGTCCTACACAGGCTTAGAGCTAATGGACTCTACTGCAAGGGCTTCAAATGCGAATTCAACTGGGACTCTGTAGAGTACCTAGGCTACATCCTATCACCTGAAGGACTTCACATGTCAGAAGAAAAAGTCAAGACCATTGTTGACTAGCCAGTGCCATGAAAAGTCAAGGACATCCAATCCTTCCTTGGCTTTGCCAACTTCTACCATCACTTCATACATGGATATAGTGACATCATCATTCCCCTTACATGACTCACTCACAAGGGAACTCCATGAAAATTTAATGACAAATGCTTAGCTGCCTTTAATGAATTGAAAGAGGCCTTTACACATGCTCCCATTCTTACTCACTGGGTCCCTGATCAAAAGATAGTGGTGGAAACTGATGCCTCTGATTATGCCATTGCAGCTATCCTCTCCATCTGCCTTGAAGATGGTGAAATTCACCCAATTGCATTCCACTCCTGAAGCCTCCACAATGCTGAGCTCAACTATGACACCCATGACAAAGAGCTCCTGGCCATTTTTGAAGCTTTTAAACATTGGCAGCACTACCTTGAAGGCTCCGCAGACTCCATTGATGTCATAACAGACCACAAGAACCTTGAATACTTCACCACCACTAAGATTCTAACCCGCAGACAAGTCTGCTGGTCTGAATACCTATCTCAGTTCAACCTAGTAATATGTTTCCACCCTGAAAAACTTGGTGGAAAACCAGATGTGCTCACTAGACAATAGGATGTCTACCCTAAAGAGGGAGATAGCCAATATGCCCAAGTCAACCCCCACAACTTCTGACCTGTATTCACCCAAGAACAACTTTCCACATCACTCCATGCAACCTACCTTGAAGGCCCTACCCTCTGAGCCAGTGCCATCATGGACATTGACAAGCTCCACATCAATATCAAACAAGCACAATCTTCTGACCCTATATCCTCTGATGGTGTTACGATTTTTCCTATTTTCTTTTCTTTTCTTTTCTTTTCCCTTCAAGAGTGACCCCTATCTTTGCTTAGTCAGGGCACTTAGACCAGTGCTTAGGATCATGGGAATGCTTAGCTCAGCAACCCAGTTGGTCACTCTCCTATCATGATGCTGTGTGCTGTGAAGGGAGAGACAATATCCCTTTTGTCCTCCAACTGCAGTGCAGCAGTAACAGCACAACAGCAAGACAACAGCTTTTGTGGAGAGTCTGGCAACAGCAGGGGCAACAGCTCTATGACAGACAATATCTTTTGTGAACAACTATTAATAGCCAGATAACAGAACAGTATTTAAGTAGCTTAGTTCTTGCTGTAATACTCCAGTCTCGAACTAAAGTTTATTCTTCACTATCCTATCTTGAGCAACTTGTAACTGCCTTGATCCACTACTGCTATTACTTGTGAACTCAGTCAGCCTAACCCGAAGTGCAAGGTTCTGAACTGTTTATCACATGTTAATAGTCATGTGGAGTTTGGGCTTAACAGATGGCCTCTGCTAGGCTAAGGCCACTTCAGAATCCTCCCCCTCTCAGTGGTCCATTGATGAATCAGATATCCTCTGCTTTGAAGGCTGCATCTATGTCCCAGAGTCCAGAGATCTCTGTCTCCATATACTACAGAACAATCATGACCACATCTTGGCAGACCACTTTGGTCAAAACTGGACATTAGAATTAGTCTAGTGAAACTATACCTGGCCAAAGATGCACAAATACATCCAACACTATGTTAAGTCCTGCACAGTTTGTGGATGCAATAAGGCACCTAGACACCACCCCTATGGGTTACTCAAACCTCTGCCAGTTCCTGAATGGCCATGAGATTCTATTTTCATGGACTTTATTGAACAACTACCAGACTCCAACAGATTCACTGCCATCTTAGTAGTCATAGACTGAGCTAGCAAGCAAGCCATCTTCATTCCCACTCACAACACCATTAACTCTGTGGAGCTTGCCCAACTTTTCCTTATCCATGTATTCTCCAAACATGAGGTACCCAGTCACATTATATCTGACTGCAGCTTTGAATTCATCTCCCAATTTACTCACACCTTAGCCATAGCCCTTGACATGGAGCTCCACCTTACCTCTGGTTACCATCTGGAGGCCGATGGACAAACCAAACAGGCAAACCAAACTCTGGAACAGTACATCCATATCTACTGCTCCTACCAACAGGACAACTGAGACACCCTCCTACCCATTGCTGAATTTGCTTACAACAATGCCTCTAACATGTCCACTGGAATTTCCCCATTTTTTGCTAACAAGGGTTACCACCCCAACATCACTGTTCATCCTGAAAGGGACATTGCCTCTGCCCAGGCCCAAGATTTTGCAGTCAACCTTGACAAACTTCATCAATTACTGAAGGATGAAATTTTTGAAGCTCAGTCTCACTACAAGATCCAAGCAGATAAGCATTGGATTCCAGCACCCCCATTCACAGTGAGGGACAAGGCCTACCTCAGCTCTAAACATATCAAAACCATCCATCCGACCAGAAAATTTTCAGAAAAATACCTTGGTCCTTTTGAAATCATAGCCCAATCTGGTACTCACTCCTTTACCCTGAGGCTTCCACTGGATCTCCAGTCTATTCATCCCATCTTCCACATGTCACAATTGGAACCCATAGAAGAAAACACCATTCCTAACTGAATCTAACCATCACTGCCTCCAGTTGAAGTTGACAGAGAAGAACATTTCAAAATAGCCTAAATCCTTGACTCTAAACTGGACCACCAGTTCTGCTGCTCACTGTTGTACAAACTCCAGTGGCTAGGATATGAAGGTACCAATAAAGAATTTGCTTGGTTACCAGCCTCCAAGTTCTCCACTGATGAATTCATTGAAGAATTCCACCACTGATACCCAGGCAAACCAGGACCCTTGTCCAAAGTCATTCAAACATCCCATTTCTAATACAATGCTACTCTGGACACCACCAGCACTCCATCTTACCATTTCAATTCTAACCACTAATTACTACTATTTCAATCACTCTTACACTTTCAAATCAAAATCTTGTATTTACATTTTCTTTCTCCACTACCAACATCCGATGCCCTTTTCTATATACTTCATACAAATATTTTACAAAAAAGTGGAACCCGATGGGCTCACACCAGAATCCAAACTCTCCTCCCACTCCTTCAACTTCTCTATATCCTCATTCAGCCCCTTCAACATCGCCTCCCAAAGATCCTCCACCTTCTGATCCCTCTCATCCTTGAAAATCAGTCAGGCCTTCTTCCAGGCCTTCACCTTGGACTCCAAAAACAGCTCCAAAGGAGATGACATATCATCAGAACCATAGTCATCTTGAAGACCTGCCACAGTATCATGAACATCTGCTACCTCATCTGCCAACTCATCCAAGCAATGCATCAACTTGCATATCAATTTTGAAAGTTGGTGGAGATTAGCAGAGACCTCCACACTGCTGATCACCTCACTTGCAGTGATGCCCTTGTTGAACAAACAGGCAGTTTTCTTGACCTTGCAGCAAGAGCAAGTCCACCTTCGACCAGTGCCTTTGGTTACCAGTTGTGCATAACACTGTGTGCTATCTTGACAACAATGCACACAACTCCCTGAAAACAAAAGCTAAGTTAAGCCATAAAAGAAAACCAAGACACTTACTTTCACCATCCAACAATTCTTCACCTCCTGCCAGTCCTGCCACTTCCAACTTCACCTGCTTTTTGGAGCTAACAACCACCTCTGTCCCACTACTATCCACTATGCTCCTCAACCTGAACTTGTGTTTACAGCCCTTCTCCACTGGACCCACTATCCTTCTCTTTCTCTCCTGCATCTTCTTCCTCCTCTCCAGAGTCTCCTTGGATTTCTCGGACTCATTGTCCCTCTCAGTTCCCTTGTCCTGCTCATCATCAGACCCTGGAGGCACAGGGTGAGCCACCTTCTTGAAGCAAAGACCAGGGCCAGGATCAAACCGTTCTGTCAACACTTGATGCAGCCAGAAATCAACAGCCTCTGCAGGGGTCATTTGCAACCCATCCTCCATAACCATCCCCTCTAGCTCTACCTCCTCAGTTTCAGCCCTTGCTGCTGTCTCCATGGCCTCCCTCTCCTCAGCCTCCCTCCAAGCCACCTCTCTCAATGCCTCCTCTGCCTCCTTCGCCTGCCTCTCCACAGCCTGCTGAATCTCCTCCCTCTTCCTCTCCAATTCCTCCCTCTGCTCCTTTTTCTGTGACTCCCAGGCCCTCTCCTCCTGCTCTCACTTCCCTTGCCATTCCAAATGGCTCTCTATGGCTTTCACATATTCTTCCTCCATGGTTCACCATTCCAGACAAAACAATTCCTTGGCCTCTTCAGGGCCATCAGAGGTGGACCCTCTCACCAGAGGCTTGGGAGTGTATAAGCAATGATATGTGGTGAGCAATGATATAGGTGAAGATGGTGGTTTCAGTTCAAGCTGCAAAACTCCTATGGCCACCAACAATTTTCCATGTGGCCCCACTGGCCATCAGGATCTGTGCTCTTGAGGGCAAGAACACTAAGGGGGGGATACTGTTATGCACATGCCACCAGCCTCCATGTCATCTCAACCAACCATGAATCCAATCATGCTACCCACCGGACTCTGGCTGCTTCCCATTACCTACCAATTTCATTTCACCATTATCATTTCACATCTGTATTTCACATTGTAATATCTAGACCCTGAACTTGGTAGCAAATACTGACACCGGAATCTAATGGAACCTGACTCAGAATTAGCTACCATTAGTATATAAAGCCATGTACATCATCGTAACTACTCAGTTCGAATATCAACTTGGATAAGCCATCTACACTTCACACTCACTTCCACTCCTCCCTACCTCATCCATTGGATTCTGCTCTGAAGGATATTCCTATTCACTTCTCTAATGGAACTCTGTTCTGTCCATCCAGATCCTTGGGCTCTGACTCAAAGGTGATGTTGCCAATAGCTTCATCGATGCCCATGCACTCTGCCAGACTCTATGCATGCACTCAAGCCTACTCAATTGGCATGTTCCTAACACCACCACCAGATCTAATCAATGATGAAGAGCACTATGAAGTTGACCAAGTATTGAACTATAAGCTACACAAAATCAAAGCAAAAGGAGACAGTATGACCATGATGGTTGATTATCTGGTTAGCTGGAAGGGTTATAGCCTGGAGTCCAACTAATAGATTAATGAAAAACAAATGAATACTGACAATGCTATATATGATTATGAACTATCTCTAAATTAAGCCATTGGGATGATGGTCTTAAAGAGAGGGTAATGTTATAATTTTTTCTTTATTCTATTTCTTTTCTTATGATTAACCCCTATTTATGCTTAGTCAGAGTGCTTAAAGGGAGTGCTTAAGACTGTGAGACAAGGCTTAGTCATTACAACTAGCCAAGTCCATCATTGTCTTTTGACACAACAGTGTGGCTCAACAATGCACAATTGATCTTTTTGATGGTGTGCATCTTGCACATTGTTGATTCATTTAGTATCACTTCACAGCATTTCAGTGCCATTTTACATCAAGTACACTTTTGGTGTCTGATTGTCTATTGTAAAACCTCTATGGTCTGCTTGTTCCTCCACCCATATCTCATCAAAGACCACCCTACATGTCTCTCCCCTCAAATTTGACAGTGAGATGCTGGTTCTTCATAAGGATGACAACCAGCAGTTGTTTACCTGGAGGATATAGTGTTTTGGGTATCTAATAACCACATTTCCAGGATTGTCAGCTGTTCTAGCTATTTTCTTGCTTAATCAAGAAGTTGTTCCTATTGGTGTCAGGTGATAGTCATCATAACTTCTAAAAAAGTCATTCAAACTTATTAGCAACATTTTTCAGTGCTGCTTTGACTTTGATACTGCATACTGACTTTCTAATGCACATATAAGTACTGTTATATACATGCTGCTGGCCTCTGCATCATCTCAACCAACCATGAATTCAATCACCAAGTTTCACTGGACTCTACCCATTCTCTATTATCTACTAATTTTATTTACTATTATCATTTCACATCTGTATTTCACATTGTAGTATCTAGACTCTGAAGATGGTAGTGAACAGCTGAGACCTCAACTCAACAGACCTCAACTCAGAATTAACTACCATTAGTATATAAACCATATACAATTATTATAACTATTTAGTTTAAATACCAACTTGGATAGCCATTCACACTTCATGCTCACTTCAGTTTCTCTTCATCTCATCTGTCAGATTCTGCTCTGAAGGATATTCCTCTTTACTTCTCCAATAGAACTCTATTCTGTCAATCCAAATCCTTGGACCTCAACTCAAGGGTAACATTGCCAATAGCTTCATTGATGCCTATGCACTCTACCAGTCTCCATGTATGCACTCAAGTCTAATATTTTGGCATATTCCTAACAAGTATTCAGGAAAATTTTTCCTTTTCTTCCTCTCTTACTCTCATGTCAAGCACCTCTGCTCCACATCTCATTCTTTACAAAAATTTTAGATCCTTACATGCTGCTCTGCTTCACTCTTGAGGAGGCTCCTGAACTGTGAGACTCTGGTCTATGTGATACCCTGAGCAACTGAAAAATTGCAGCACAGATAGACATTGCCTATGGCTTTCTGGTAGGTCTTGTTTTAAACATCCTTCTTCACACTTAAGGTCCTTTTCTAAGTGGCTTATTGGAGCTCTTATACTCAGCCTTACTCTGTGGCAATTGATAGATTCTTCACTACAGCATCTTCTGTTGTTGAGGACCTGTCCAACCATTTTCTCAATAGACTATGGCTGGGATGGGATGGGTGTACCCATCCAAGGAGACTGCCACTATCCTGAAGGTAGCTGACTGCACTTGCTCTTCTTTCTCAGTACTCAAGCTCCTGTTAGACTGGTGGTTTTACAAAAGCAGACACTTGCCTGTTTGACTCTCCTAAACCTCTCTCAGTAGTCTTATTGAGGAAACACAACATCTGTGAACCTTCACTGTCTGTTAACCCTGCTCTCTGGTTCAGCCTATCTGGTGACACTTCTGTTCATTCATATAAAAAAATCCACTCTAGTGCAATATTCTTACAGGTCTACTCTATAGTAGATGTTGCATCCTCCTTGACTGGCCAAGTGACCAAGAGAGTGACAATGATGAACCAGAAATTATTTATAAAGACTCCTTGCAGGCAGAAAACACAAAACCTATCTGATAAGTGAAACCAAGACACAGAATATGAAGGCTGGTCCAGGTGAGTCTAGTTGTGTACCTCTATATGGTAACTAGTCTCCAAAGGAGTGTAGCAAGAAGTAGCTACAAGGATATAAGACTCTGAGTTGTGTACAGTGACTCACAGTATGTATGCAAACTTTTCTATAACAGAAATGTCACATATGGATCTGGATACTGAGTGGTGCAACCTATATATAATGCAAACTTTTAATGTTGGAATCCTATATGTGATCCTGGTGGAGTCTAGGGAAACTATTAGTGTTATCAAGTTACTCTTCAAAGTCTTTTGTTAGGTCTAGAAAGTATGAGGATGATATGCAAGGGCAGCAGATCTGTTTCATGTTTTTGGAAATAAAGCAAGACAAGTCAATATTTTGTGAATTAATAAGTTTGCTAGTGTTGTATGCAAGCCTCCAGGTAGGGTGTAAGATCATTGAGATGCTCTGGTGCTTTTGGTTGAAGGATATTGACCTATAGACAGTCTGCATAACTGATTCTATTGGAGGGGTATTGTACTGATGTATAGTTTAGTATGGATCTTGATTAGTCTCTCTATTGCTCCTCTCTTTTTCTCTATTCTCCTGTACACTACTTATGCTATCCCTTTACTAATACTAAGTATGCTACATTTAAACAGCCTTTGTAACTGCAGTATTTGTTTAGTGAGCATAGCAAACTTTGTATTGCATAAAGTCTTCAAGGCTGTGAAGCTTTTAGTAAACATAGTGTATTTAAAAGTTCACATAGCTAATAGTATGCTAGTTCTTCTAATATTCCTTACTAATCAAACACATGGTTAGTCTCCTGCAGCCTATTACCTTTTCTCATGCTAACTGTAAAAAGCTTAGACATCTGCAGTCAGCCTTGTATATATGTCATGATGGACCTTGTGGGCAGCCTTAGAGTGCCACATGTATACTAATAATGATATATGTCTGATCAGGTATTATAGTGTCAGGCCATGCCTATGGCATTTATTATTGAATAGAAAGTTCACACATGATGAAAGTTAATGGAAAAAGTTTGCAAGGCCAAGTAAAGTTTGCATACAAATGGAAAGTTCATATATAACATATAGTCTTCATGTACAAGGGGATGCCTGTGAATAATGAATAGTTCTTGACAAAATTACTGCTATTGAACCTGAAATGAGTGGTTTACTGAAAGCCTATTTAAGGGCAAAGGCTGAAAATAATTATTGAGGTCTATGATGTGGTGAGAAACAGCTAAGTGACTAAGAGAGGCAAGTGAGAAATGAACTCCTGAACACCAACACCTAACCACTCAATGCATGATCACTAATACAGATGAGTTCAGATGGTTTGAATATAATAGAAGCACTTTGCAGACTCAGATAAATCAAATATAAAGATATAAAGGTGGTTTATTCAAGGCTAGTTTTTGTTTTCTAAGATGCAATACTCATAAGGATGGTAGAAATAAGATATGGTAGGTGAATTGAGACTTAAAATGCAGAGCTACAATGCTCAGCTTAACTTAGAATACTCTAAAACCCAATACCAAGTCTCTCAAGCACTTAGGCTTGGCTAACTGCACCTGTGGCTAGCTAGCAGTCCTTGAAACCAAAGAATTGATACTCAGATGTCAAAACTCTTATTAAGCCAAAACCCAAATTATACCAAACCCCAAAGTCCAATAAAGACTTCAATTCTTATTCAATACAAGATGACTTAATAACAATAGCTATCCAAGTTAAGATTACACACAAAACTGCTGATATAGGTACAAACTACTGAGAGCTAGAATGCTTAAATCACAGGGATGGGTTATCTGTTGCACAATCCTCTCTCATCCTGCTTTTATACATAACTAACTCATATAGAATCTATAAATAATTTAGTCTGGTTACTTATTTGCTTGGCTAGCCCCAAAATTAAGTCATTATCCCACCTTGGCATGCCTCATATATCCTTTTCAGATGACCTGGAAAGCCCTTGGCTCTCTGTTTCTATAGTCCATGAATATTTACTATATAATTGATCAACAGATGTGGTGGCTTCAGTGCTGATTATAGTGATCCAAGGCAGCTGAGCTTTCCAGTTGTGGCTCATTCCCTAAACTTATTGTGAGATGACACAAGTATTTGATCAATGGTGCACTGATGGAACATGCTTTAGAACAGAGAACTGAGACCCAAAGAAAGGTATCTGAATAACTGGGTGTTGAACAGAGAAATAAAATGATGGCAACAAAGGGATAGATAGAGGAATACTACCCTCAGAGATGAATAGCACATGTACTGCTCAGACACTTGTATGCATACTTACAGTGCCTTAGCATGCTTAACACAGTGAGGGACTCTGCATCATACTGCAGTATAACACATACTATATTGAGTAAGTTAATTAATGCATGTCAGGCCAGAAGTAGTGCATTTTATGAGCCAGAGAGAATGATGAGACACTGGAAAAGAGAATATAACTATTGTGGCTGACTCCAGACATGGGAGATAACTCTAGAGGTCCAGAACAGTTTACTGCTGTCAGGGATGTGTCACTGAGGAAATAAGAAAGTGAGCAGACCTGGCTAGGCCAGCTAGCTGAGGTCAGCTAGCAAGGAAACATTGCGCTGACATGCCCTCTCCATGTTCAGGCATGTAAAATTGCAAAAATTGCGAATACATGGACTGCATTCCAGTCCAGTAAGCATGTAACAGAAAATAGGACTAGAGCACACAGAAACCTAGCTATCATAATGATAAACTGAAGTAACAATAAGCAGAGTGCATGACCTAGTAACAGACTAATACCAGAGGGGTTAGGCTGCATGTGAGGTCCCAGCACTTGGCCCTAAATGCACCAATACTATTACAAGAGGACATGCTAAAAATAAAAAGACTATGATTGAAATATGATTGGCAATCCTGATCACATTGATCAATGATGCACTGATGGGACATGCTTTAGAACAGGAAACTGAGATCCAAAGAAAGGTATCTGAATAACAGGGTGCTGAACAGAGAAGTGACATGATGGCAACAAAGGAATAGATAGAGGAATACTACCCTCAGAGATGAATAGCATGTGTACTGCTCAGAGACTTGCCTGCATACTTACTGTGCCTTAGTGTGCTTAACATAGTGAGGGACTCTGCATCATACCACAGTATGACACCTACCATATTGGGTCAGTTAATTAATGCATGTCAGGCCAGAAGTAGTGCAATTTATGAGCCAGAGGGAATGTTGAGACACAGGAGAAGAAAACATAACTATTGTGGCTGACTCCAGACATGGGAGATAACTCCAGGGGTCCAGAACAGTTTACTGCTGTCAGAGATATGTCACCAAGACAAGAAGAAAGTGAGCAGACCTGGTGAGGCCAGCTAGCTGATGTCAGCTAGCAAAGAAACAGTGGGCACAGTCATCACCTGAAAGAGAATAAGCATGGTAACTGCAATATGTGTGTGAATAATACCTGTGGGATCCAGCATGGAGTCCTGCACTTTGAGGATACCATAGTAGGATTGTATTAGTAAGTATCCTAGTAGAGTATTTAAATATGGTATTGTATGACTGGAAGGGAGAGTTTTCTGACCCCCCACAGTTGTGGTGTATTGGGCACAGAAAGCCTTGCACTCTAGCTCTGGGTTTGTGTTAGTAACTCTGGGCAAGAGAATAAACTTATTATTGAATATCATTGAGAGAGCTGTGAGAACTAAGCGAGGCATCGAAGCTCACAAAGGACTTAGGCCCAGTTTGATAAGAGGTTTTGGATTGTGCTATAATCTGAGAATAAGGGAGCAGTGTCTGAAGGGTGTCATCTTGAGTTTTTGAGGTATTTGTGATGCACAGTGCTACAGGTGGCAGAGGTTCAAACTCTTTGGTCTGTTGGACAGGGTTTCATTGTGTTTGTGTCTCTGGATCACATAGGTTTGAATCCTGTGGGTCTATGATCAGTTTGGAAGCTTGTGAACAGAGATCTGTGCTCTTTGGCACTTGTGGACATGTTTGTGATTGGTTTCTGCTTAGAGCACGAGGCTTTGAGTTGTGTATTGTGTGTGTTAGAGATTTGAGTTGATCTGAGCTGTGCTTGGGACCATTTGAGAGTTTTGAAGGAGTGTTTCAATGTATTGTATTGAACTGTGGTACCCTTTGCCTTGAGGCCCAGCAACACCAGTTGCCACCTCTTGTTTTGATAAAACAAAAAGCTTTGAGACTTAGAGAGATCTACAACTGTTATACATGTGCTATTACTGTTCACACACTGTGGATGCATTGAAGAAGACAATTATATTTGTTGATTACTACTTTTATCACATTATAATCCCCCCATGAACTAAGAGTTTTGTGTGTGTGTTGGTGTGAGTGTGGTCAGTGGATAGTGCTCTGCTGTATCTGTTTTCACCTTGTGCGCACTCAGATCCTCTTCACCGTGTTGGTGTCCGGCATTATCACTAGCGATACCATTTTCCATGGTGGTTGCGGCTCCAGCGGATTTCTCTGACAGCTGTACAGCCAAAGCAATGAGTGCCTGAACTGAGAAAGAAATGTACACATGTCAGTGCAAGGCATTGCAACAGAACTCGCTGTACTCAGTCCCGATATCGCTCTCTTCATCTTATGACCATCCAAGCGCGGTTTGAAATGCTCGTCGTGGCGTATTCAACCTCTAATCGCTGGAGTACATTTGAGGTTTGGAGGAAAGGCGATCGATGTCGATGAGACCTCGTTTTTCTCACACACGGCATCAAAGAGGATGGTATGCGAGTTGTGGGTCCGTCACCGCCATGAGCATCACATATTCAGAGAGGCGAGAGGTGAACACACGCCTACATTGGTGCATGCGTCCTTCAGCTTCATCTCCGGTCCTTCGCAACCAACTTTGTCACCCTGGAGCCAGGGCAAGACCAACGAGAGGAAAAGCTCTCGCCCTCTTCATGACCTCTGCGTTCCCTCAACACGCCTCGATCTCCCAATTGATATTTGATACACATACACACCTTCTCTCTGCGTTTGCTTTGTTTCACTCAGAGTGTCCTGATGGGCAACAAGACAAATTTCGCCTTGGCAAAGGGGTAGTCGATGTGTAGCGCTATCCGGAAGTGTTCATGCGAGGAACATGGGAGAAACTGGTAGATGGGAAACGAAGTGTCGATTCGTCATCGGTGAGTACCCTTGCTCTTTCCAACTATGTTTCTCATCAGCATCCTCCAGGTGCTCAGCTGTTTGTTCTTTGACTTTGAAACCGCCTCTCGTCGAGGTAATTTCCATCCAGACATGAAGCAAAGTGGTTCACCCCTGCTGTGGAGTCCGAGATTCCCACTGCGTTGTCGCATCCATCCCTGGTGAGATCGGGCTGGACTGCCAATACACGCTTTCGCCGCCAGATGTCCAGCAACGGGTGTTCGCCCGTCAGCTACGGATACCTGTGGATCGCGGTATCCCTATTACAGTCCACACACGAAAAGCAGAAGAAGATAGAGAATCATGAAGGAAATAGTGCCCAAGGACCGCCGAGTACGTCTTTTTCTCTATCGGGGTGCTGACAGTGCTGACTATATATGTAACGACAGGTCCACATTCACTGCTTCACCGACATTGCTGCCTTTGGCCTCCGCCTCCTCGATCACTTCCCGAACCTCCACATCGGCGTGACGGACGTCGTCTGCTATGCATCGAACCTCAACGCTCCTCAAGCAGGTGGCAGCCACCGACAACAAGCGAATCCTGCCGGAGACCGACGTGCGGTATATGGTCTCAGCGAACGTGTAGGCGTGCTGGAGCCGAAGCAGTCAAGGTTGTCATTCTCCCATTCGCCGATGATACCCTGGACTGAAGTGTTTGCAGCGGATGCTATGAGCGAGGGGTGGGATACGGAGCGGGTGTTGGATCTGGCGAAGGAGTACTCGGAGGGTATATGGGGTGGAAGGTAAGGGATTATCATCAAGCATACATCTATGCCAGGAACTAATCTAAACGAGACTAGATCTGATGTGGAGGACGGGAAGAAAAATATCATTGGACGCGATATAATATATTTAGTCTTGAAGCTCATCCAAGGCACGGCGCACCAGTACTCCGCATTGTCACCTTCCGGGTAGAACCTCCTCTGCGGTTGGCTATAGGCTAGAGTGATTGCATGAAACAGGAGAAAGGATGTGGACAGGAAAGATTGGATGTTAGAAAAAGTGGTACTCGGGCCCGAGCCTGTAGAATCTGACGACGAGGAGCTCTCAGAGAGACGATCGCCATTGTGTGATGGGGGAATAACTGTCACATACAGAGAAAAATGTTTAGTTTCGCCACCCCAAAACCAAAAAAATGAGGATATTATAATATTACTATTTCGCACATATACATGGGAATTGACGTACTTGTGTACTTGCGCCTTAAACTTGCATCATTGTCGTATGCCTAGAGCAAGTACTGACGCTAATATCATCAACGATACGAAGGTAAAAGGTCGGTGTTAGACGATCGAGGAAAGATGGCGTGGGAACCCACGACGTCGTTTCCAAATCTGATTCCGCGGCAGTACTTTGCTTACCACCAGGATATCATACAGAGATTCTTTACTGATGAACCACACTGAAGCATTACCCTCCCCTTGAGTCTGACCCAGAAATATTCAACGAGCTCCTCCGCCGCCTCGGCGTCAACAACAGCATCAAATTCATCGACATCTTCTCCCTGGACATAGACCCTGACGTTCCCCGGCCACCATTAGCGCTCATTTTTATATGCCCATGCGGCCTGCCACCATGACCAGGCGAAGAAGTATTGGAACGCATAGCAAAAGGTCCCTTTGATTCAAGGATGTTTTGGGTGCCGCAGTCAATTCGCCATGTCTGTGGGCTGTACGCGCTATTGCACTCTGTCTGTAACGGTGACGCGAGGAAGCACGTATGTCGTATGCTGCATTCCCTCCACATCACTCATCTGTGCATGTAGATCCTGCCAAACACACCTCTCTCGCGCCTACTCGAAAAGACATCCACCTTGACTTCAAGTCCTGAGCTGGCTCGCGTCTTGGAGGATGACAGTGACATTGAAGAGGCGCACTGCTCGATTGGGAGACGAGGGAACACGCCGATACCAGATGTTTCTGTGAATGCCGGAGGTCAGTACCTCGCTTTCGTCCTTAGGAGCAAAGAACGGGAAAACGCATCGTCTACGACAAAGTGCTCACACCAGACCAGGACTCGCTCAGCGAGCCAGTCCTCGACCTTATCCGTGGGTACATCAAGGACCTGAGCGCCGATGGGAACCTCGAGTTCAGTTTGATGGCTTTGGTAGAGGACAATTCTATGCTAGAGTGTATTGGTACTGATGTACATTAAAGTACTATTATGTTTCGAATCAAGTGCGAACCCACTGACAAAATCGATATCATAAACGCTTGGGTCCTGCACATGCTGAAGGAAAAGTTGCCACCGTTGCCGCAGCAATTCTGCAACAGTAAATATATGAGAACGAAGGACATACAATTCTATGCAGTCATGCGTATTCAGTATGGTCATGAATAAAACGTGTGTGCATCATACGATAGTTGTACGAGCTTACCTGTAGTGCGTTCGCATGGCTTTGATGTGCGGCATGATTTTCCATCCTACAGTCTTCTTCTGTCACCTCTACTTTCTCTTCGAGTGCGCTTAACTGCATCTGCAGCTTCACCCTCGACATGATAAGAGGATACAAGTGTGCCGACGACACAGTACATATTCCCCTGAGCCGCAAAAATCGGAGAAACATCGCAATTGCACTACGGACCCTCTTCCTTCCTCAGCCTCTTCTTCAAATCAACCTCGGGCATACGACCCTCATCTCTCGTAACAACAGGACTCGTATTCGGCATCGCCAGCGTCTCCCCACCCATCTCATCCACAAAAGACCACGTTATATTGATCCTCCCCAAAGTCTGATTAGCGAGCTACTGAACACGCTCGGGGAAAAGTCGAGGCTCCACCGGATCTGACATCCCGCACAGCGGTCTACGATGGTGATCTCTTGCGTGGTGGTTTCTTGTTGCGTGTTTGGGTCCGTGTCTGCCAATGGTCAGCAGTTGCCGGGGAAATGATGTGAATTAAGTAGGAGAAATGGGCTACTGACAGTGAGCTACGAGCTTCTTCCCGCAGATAGGGTTTCTGCTTACAAGTCAGAAACCCATGAGCTCTGTGCGATACGCAAGGAACACATACGTATTCGGGTTCTTAGTCGTCGAACCACTGCCATTGGCATCGCACTGAGTCGATCAAGTAAATCTCTGGTGTAAAACAGGTACATACGGCCAGTAGTCGAAGAGCAAGTACGATACTGCCGCTATGGGGTCCCCCTCTGTGTTGTTCTGTCCGCAGGCGCCCGAACCTGGAGTATACCATGTGCCTAAAAAGACATCTGGTTCATTCCGGGCAGCAAACGAGGGTGAGACTTATTCATTTACCATCTCCGATATGCATACCATCCAGCGACTCGACGGGAACAGGGGTGGTCGGGTCTGTACCGACGGCAGTACTCGTCAAAGTCCTGGTACCGTACATTTCACTCGTAGTGGTATACGTGCTGGTCGGTTCTCCAGCAAAACTTGTCAAAGCCCCAGCATCGTACGTTCCACTCGTGGTGGTGGTGGCGGTGGTATACGGCTGGCTGCTGCCGGGATCAGTATCAGTGGTAGTCGTGGCATAGGCGGTAGTTTGAGTCGGACTCTGTATAGTTTGGGACCCCGGGTCTGCTTCCATGGGAAAGGCGCTGACTGCCACAGCGAAGAAGAGAAAAAGAGCAGCGGAAAACATCATCAAGACATTAGGAGAAAAGGTCTGAAGGAGGTAAGAGCAGTTGAATGGTACCGCCTGCAGACCTGGGGATGAGGCTAGCTAGGGTCTGTCCAAGTCTGACGGAGAAACCTGTGCCCACTGGATGGAAGCAATCCACAGTGTCCTCCGTCCAGGTTGATGGGAAAATTTCATTGAAACAAGCATGGGCCAAGGGATAGAGGTGGGGGATAAGAAGTGAGTCAGACCATGCTGTGGGGAGACCGATTTCTCTGTGTACTTGCTATATATCATGTAACGAGCCCCTGGCATGTCGACCCAGAGTAAATATTGCAATTGATGACGCGTGACGTCATGGGGAGGAAAGGATCATCGTCGATACGCGGGTGGATGCAATATTTACGAGCAGGGGGGACATGCTATCAACCTGTTGCGTGAGACACCATATCCTCCGGGAAAACAACTGTTGGTCGCCATCCTTGTGAAGAACCAGTGCCTGTATCAAAACTCGACCTGCCAGACCCGGCAGCTAAATACCGGATATCATTCCCCAATGCAGGGTGGCCTTCGATGAGATATGGGAGGAGGAACAAGGCATTTGTCGACCCAGAACGGACCACCATGGCAAGACCATAGAGGTCCTACAACGGACGATCAGACACCGAAAGCGTACTTGATGTAAAATGGCACGATTCCATGAATGTGCCTTCATATTTGGCCATGGCTCCCATTTATTGCACAATGCCCTGCAAGCTGCACTAGAGCAAAGACGCAGTGGAACAGGTAATTGTTTGTCCTATTCGTTGAACTACCCCGGTCCTTCAGAGAATACACCGCCGAATGCGGCTGTTTCTTCCTACATTCCAGCGTCTCGACAAGACATTCCACAGTGTCCTCGGTTCATCATGAACCAGCCTAGGCAACGCAAGCAATATCAGCGCGCAACACGGCAACGGATGCAGATAAGACGCACATGCAGGATTTCTGAAAACGACGGAGCGACTGCTGCCTTCGAGATTATACTTGCCCTTCGAAAGACGCTACAGCCGTGTCCGTGTCCCCTACCAAATTCATCCCGATATCTGGAAGGCCAGCGTGCAACAGCGAGAATAGTTTGCGTTCCCAACACAGACGTAATCAGTGCAAGAGAGACGGGCCAAATATTTCCCACGCTATTTTGCTTTCAACCACCATTATCTCTGCAGCTCTCTAGGCTCGGATTTTCTTCTACCTCGACGCTTGACGCGACTTTGAGTCACGAACAAAGACGGCTACGACTGCAGATCATCTATATGCTATAACGGTAACGGCAGTGTCATCGTTCTATGCGATGGCCACGTTACAAAATGACGGGAAATCCACAAAGGTAGCTCTTGCTGTCTTGATTGATATCAGACTCTGATATCTTTATAGCGCTATGCGAAGGTCTAGTACAAAGATTCTAGCTGCAAAGGTCGGTCGTCCCGACACTTCGAAAATATGATACATATCCCTCAAGAAAAGACAGTTTCATCATCATCAAATGGACCTAGGACCATTCATTTATAACAAGCCGCGCAAGTTCATACGAAATATCATGCATGGTCTGGATCCAGACCCATTGCAGACGATATATCCTCCAGCCGCTATCCAGGAAGACGGCCGAAAAGTCGAGATAACCGGTCCTCGCTATCTCGGCTCTTACAGCTGGCTGACCGGCCGAACACCCAGAATCCTCGTCCCCGGCGCGCCCCGCATCTGGGTCGACAGACCAACACCCTTCACTCTGTCCCCCGACTCCGGCTTCCAATCCTGCGACCACAACGCTTACCAGCTCCCCCCCTACCCCCTCCTACCCATCTTCCTCGCCGTCACCACCACCTTCGACTGGTCCTCCGTGGACGTCGTCGCAGACTGCCACAGCTTCCTCCGTCTCATCGCCTTCGCCACCGGCCAACGACACGACTTCCGCATGGACCTGCAGCTCGCCGGGTCCAAGACCGTCTTGTGCACCAGGTGGGAGCCCAAGGTCCTCATGAGCGCCGACCCGGGCGGGTACGGCCGCAACTTTGAGCGCATGCTCACGCGCCCTGCGCCTGGGTGCACGAATGCCGCCTCGCACCACCGAGTGATCACGTACGACCTTGCGGGGATGAAGCTCGTCGTGCGGGCCGAGGTCGACGCGTGTTTACCCTCTGGCAAGGCGGCGGCCGCACATGCGCAACAACAACAACAACCACACGTTCCACCACAGTCCGCCCTGGTGGAGCTGACGACGAAATCGAAAAACAACTGTTCCCGTGCATCGAGGATGGCGTACAAGCACATGCAGATGTGTCTCGCGCAGACGCCCAATCTGATCTGCGGGACGCACCAGTATGGTGTGTTCGGCAAGGTGGTGAGGAGGGAAATGTCGGATGAGGGGCGGGGCCAGAGGGAGGCGAAGCTTCGGCTGCTCAGAGATGCTCTGGGGAGCATCCAGCAGCTGGTGGTCGACGCGGGGCGGGGCGGCAGGTTGACGCTTGTTTATAAGGATAGAGTGTTGAAGCTCTATCGGAGGAGCTCGATGAACAGTCTGTTGCCTGAAGAGTATATGAGGATGTTCCAGCCGAACGCCTCGGTCTTTTTTCGATTGTTTAATAGGTGATGGTGGCAAATGACTCTGAGAATGCGACTATACGACAGTGCACAGACCGAAGCGGCGTAAAGCAGCATCACAACTCCCCTCCCTTCTCTCATATGAGGCCGGAGACGTACTCTGCCTTTCCTTTCATCTCAGCGATATCTTCATCTCCCATCTGAGAGGATCGAGCGCGTACATCTCTTCTTACCCGCTCTTTCTCCTGCTCTTCACCTAGAGGCTCCGCGTCTCTCCGCTATCAACCGTACGAATTCTAGATACCGCACCGCTTCCTCCCCACAGAAGATCCTCAGGACTCCGCGGTATCGCACCTATGCGTCCGACTGGGTGCTATTAGAGCGGGACGTGGTTCTACCGGCGGAATTTCTGCGCTACTTGAGCGGACGGGGGGAATAGAGCACGTCATTTAGATGCCGATTGTGCGTCTGCGGAAATACGAAAGACTTTGTTCTCCTTTGGTGGATGAAGAGCCTCGTTTTGACCGAGTGAGGAGGCACACGTCTCGGCAGTATTATCATCACTGCTCGATCTGTGTAGACAAGGTATCTGGAAGAACCATATGTGTGCACCGAGAGAAAAAATATCGAGCCTAGCAAGCTACCACTATCGCAAGACAGTCTCCGTTAATGAGATATCAAAGCAAGTTTATTTATTTTTTCCAAGTACCCTTTATCCTCCTTGCAACAAAAAAAAAAACATTTTCTAGACCGTCAGACCCTCAGAAGCATCAACAGCGCTGGCGGACGCTTCCGCGCCCTCGGCCAAAGACACGGTAGGGATGACACCGACGGGGTTGGAGTCGCTGGTGTCGAAAATGGCGGTGGTGTCGACGCCGACGGTGATGTATCCGACGAGACCGTCCTCGAGGGTGTCGCCCAGGAGTTCCGTAGATACGAAGGCGCTGTATCCGTCGTTGTTGGCTCCGCTGATGATGGAGTCCGCCTGGATTCATTACGGAGTCAGCACTAGTTAGTTGGTATACTACTGAAGAAGAGGAGGAAGGATGGACATCGTTCGTAACACGGGTGAGGGTACTCAAGTGGGCTGTGTAAGCTTCGATTTCGTACACTTGGTTGATGAGGGATTCTTGGAAGAACAGTTGGCTGTAATGTAATGAGAAAAGGTGATGATAATCATCGAGAGTACTCGCCCGACGTGTTGGATGCTCGAAGTCGCGAGAGTGTTGGTGCCGTCCTCGGAAACGGACCCATTGACGCTAGACGTGTGTGTGGTATTGTGACTCCGAGGTTAACTTGATAAAGAAAATAGGGACGAACTGGACGGCAATATCTGGGTATGATGTCAGGATGGATGGATTCAAAGCGTAAGAAGAGGGCTCGAGCTTACGGATGTGGGTCGTACGCGAGGCGTAATATCCTGGGAAGATCGTAAGGAACCTGATAGTCGCAATCAACAACTCGCAAAAGTGGGGGGGGTTAGGAGAAATCGTACTCGGCGATACCGTTCTCGTCAGTTGCAGTGAACCCGTGGAGGAACGCCTTGTCATCAGTGGTTCCGTCCGAGCGGAGTGTCACACCTAAAAAAATGGATACACGATGAGTTAGTCAAGACGAACCGTCGTAGGGCTCGACAGTGTCCGGGTCAATCCCGGTGTATCCACTGGAATGCTCCAATTAAAAAAGCAGCACAGGATGGTGAAAGGAATGGTAAATGGTTACCTGTAAATGCCGTCTGCGTTGCAGTGCTGGTAAAGGAGAGGTAAAACGAAGAGGGAACAAAGCAGAGAGAGAACGCGCGAGTCTACCCAGAAGTCAATGTATGCGCCCTCAATCGGCTCGCACGTATCAACGTCGACTATAAACCATCATGGTTAGAAAAAAACGCACGTTCCATTCCAGAAGTAGAAGCAGACACACTCAGTCCGATATCCAGGTACAAATCGATACCGTCAGAGCCCTCACGAATATCACGACGGTACAGCTCCCCTGAAAAGAGTTCAGCGGCGACAGTGGTTCTACGTCGCAGCCATACGGACCGTCAACGTAGTAGGGCCCAAAGATCGTGTCCGGGGACAAAATGCAAGTGTCGTTCTGGATGGTAGGATACTTGGCTCGCGCTTCCAGATCCAGGCCGCGCGCAGCGAGCTTGGTGGTGGTGTCCTCGCTGAGGCGGCGCTGGAGACTTCGACGGCGGGCTTCCGCGAGGCTGCGCGTGCGCTTGGCGATAGTCGGCGCAGCCGGCGGCACCCCTGCGCGTGACTTGTCCCCAAACAAAGATCAGAAACGGTGGTGCGGAAAACGCGTTCGAAAAATACCTGAGGGCACTGGGGACGACGCCTTGTGCGGGTGTGCCGGAGTCGACGAAAGGAGCGAGAGCGCGAGGGTGGCGAGAGTGAATACTGAGCGCATCTTAAGAACGAGTCAGGAGATTTTTTGGTGATCCATGGCGAGCTCATTACGCCTCTTTTTAAACAAAGAGTCGCGTCGCCACCGCGGGGATTCCTGTAATCTGCCTCCGAACTGCGCTTCGCACCACATGCCCAGAGTCGCTAATGTGTGCGTTCTCATTGGTTCGCCCGAACGAGTCTAAGCAAAAGAACATTCTGCTCCAACCTGCTGCAAAGTGCCAAGAGCACGATCGTTCGCTGATCGCGTGGCCAGAAAGATGGTAAAGGCCCGAGATTGAAAAAATTCAGCGTTCGTTGTTTGTTGCGACCCCGAGATGGATGACGCGAATCCAACCAACTGACCGTAAAAGTCATGAAAATCTCATAATGGGGAACTGCGCAGGGATCCTGGAAATTTCTGGCAGTCGGCTGGGCGTGCCTCGCCCAGACATTCGCGAGTGCCCGGTCCGACGCGTCGTTATTGGAGAGACGATCTCATGATCAGTAAACACGAACAACGGGGACGACCACAGTAAATTTCTGAGCCTGATACCGACACGCTGAGACGCACATGTCAAGAGTGAATGAATTTCTCGACAGAGAAACCTTACCCGTCATTTCTTTGTAGAAGAAATGGGTCTCACAAAGACCGAGGGATTGACAGTGACCGGCCGCCGATGGGAAATCGCTTAATGTTGCAATTTCGTGAGTCCAGGTGGAACAAGTCACCTCTGCCGGCAGGAAAATGGCTCACATCCGAGGTTGGGGATAGAGCCGTGCAGAGAGACGCACCTGAGAGGTTCCGGGCGGATTTTCAGCCTCGAAAATGTATATAATAACTCCATGTGCATGAAAGGCACATGTGTGGTTGCTTTGGTATAGCCCTGGAACCGCAGATGAACTTCAAAGCTGTATGGCGCTGAGGAGGATTTAGATGTCTGAGCACTGCATACGAAGTTGCGTGGATCGAGCACCATAGCAGGAAAATTATCGTATGGAAGCAGAAAGACCAAGATTTGAAATAAAACAGAAGGTCATCGTGGTCTTGAACAACGCCGAATAAGTAGCACAGCCTTCAGGAACGGGCGATCTTTGCTTACTGGGTCCATGCTGTGTAAACTAGAGGGATGTAGCAGTGCTACATCTTGTATACTTGCGTCTGACGTGCCATGATGGTATTGGCCTCAGCCGCCTCATAGCCAATCCCCACAGTTCTTGTATACTTTCTGTAATTTCTAGTACTTTTCCACATACCAGTACAATCATTAATGGAAGGGATAAGTTAAATCACAGAGCCCAGAAGAGAGTTTAACAAAGGAGTGCTATCCGAGTGTAAGTTCATGTCGGATTCAGATGAAAGAATGGAATGTTGCGATTAAACCAACGAAAGTAGCAACGCCGGACACCAGTAGATGATCAATTGTGATTCTGCGCGCGCCATTCTGTGCTGCTCCAGTACAAAGTGTCCCTTTGCTATCCAGATATCGCGCGAGTAAGATGACCTAGCCACGTTTTGTGAGGTGATTTGTGGTAGAACATCCGAAGAACTTACTTGAGGCAGGCCATACCTCGACTCTACGGTCAGGCTACCAGTGACGGGATCGACGTTGTAAGGCTGACACGTCAATACATCTATCAAAGTCTGCCCCTTCAAAAAGAGACCAGCATCTTCGGGTATGGTCCATGTAGCCGTGCTAGAGTTTCCGGCATTCGTAAGAAGAGCAAGGAGAGGAGGTTTGGATACCGCTATCACATTGTCGTTTGACTGAGGAATGAAGGTCATCTGATGGGTCGTTAGTTTCATGGACAAATGTAGAGAACCGTGGGGTCTTGTCCTACCTGGGTGGTCAAGAAGTCCTGTTTCGAATTGATGGCAAGCTTTCGTACGGCATTCAAGTTAGTCATATGTTGCACGAGCGGCTTTTGGTAGACGCGGTAGTAACTTGACCATAATCTATTTCAAGCAAGGTCCAATAAGCGCTGGTCAAATAAGCGTATTTGGTACGTACGGTTCGTGGTTACTGGGGACAGCACCACCTTGAAAACCCTGTTCCTGTCCTACAACGTCAATTAGCACTGCGATACAGTCTTCAAGAAGGTAACGTACCGTAGTAAACGATAGGTATGCCGTCGTGAATGAACGGCCAAGTGACAGCATTCTTAATCAGAGACTCATCCTTTGTAAAAGACGGGAAGCGAGGCTGATCATAGTTCTCCACGAAAGATCCAGTCATGCATAGGCCACTAGCATACTTTTCTTGCGATTCGATGACGGTGCTCATGAGGCTGTCGAAATTGCCATTCGTATCGGAAAAGGCATCCGTCATCGTGAACCAGGTCGGATAATCGAGTACAGCGTCGAGGACCTCTATCCAGCTACTTAGGTCAATACATGAATAAGCAGATACAGAACCACGAACGAGTGTAATCGCTTGTATAGCTGACATTGTCGCTGAGAATCTGATAGTAATGGCATCAAAATGAATCTCCTACTAATTCATAGTAGATGACATACCTCACCCATAGCGAATACGCCCGCCGCCCCGGTGAAATCGCGCCAGAATGATTGGCGAATATACCGAGCGGCTGAGATTCGCAGACCATCAATATGATACTCCAGCACTAGATCCTGGATCCAGTTCCTGAGCATCTCGAAGTTTGTCGGGTTTTCGGTGTCGATATCAAGGAGTGGGAGACTGAAAACAGGAGTCAGTAGAAGCTGATTATCTATTTGAGATGGGGTCGTACCTGGCATCTCCGAGCCAGCATTGTTCGACCTCGGTTTGGTTCGAATTGTCGGTTATGAAGCATTGAGGATGGAAATCATTCACTGATGTGAATGGAGTTAGAGAAGAAAAATCAAAGGATTGTGGGATTTTATCTGAGATGTTAGTCGGGGTAGCTGCATAGCTTGATACGCGAAAATGAGGTCATTGAGTTTCGACATTAGCATTATGGACTTACTGATTAACAAGCACGTCGACCATGAGATACATATCTCGATCATGAAGCGCGGAACTGAGCGATTTCAAGTCACCAGGTGTACCGAATTTTGGGTTGAGGACGTTTAAATCTCGGGTCCAATAGCTTCCGTGAGAATCAGCATGATAAAGCGGAATGAAATGTCCATGCTTGCCCGTGATATGCATCCCCATAAGCTGTTTCCTCTTCAATGTTCGCTGAAACGGGAGAGATCCAGACAGCATCGAAGCCAATGTTCTGTATATAGTCAAGATGGTTGATGAGGCCCTGCCATGTTCCACCGCAGTATTTTCTTGCTTTGGGATCACAAGGACTAGCAGAGTCATTAGCCGTTGCAAATCTGTCGATGACGACCTGTTTACGAGTAGGATAAGCAATAAGGATAGACCTTTTGAAACATTCAGCGCACCTGGTATATCGACCTCGATCGCCAATCGGCGGCCGATGCTGCAAATGCTGGCACGACAAAAAAGAGTGTAGTCGCGAGAGAACGAAACAGCATGGCGGGTTGCAGGTAACGAAGACTGGGGAACCTGCTTTAAACGAACATCTAAAAGTCCAATGGTCAGCCAACAGTACATATTTAGAGCATTAAAGTGAAAAAAATGAAGGCATGGTCAATACCAGATATTGAATCATTTGTCGCAAGAATGACCACGTGCAGACGTGATCCTTCGGTAGATCTGAGTTTTGGATGAGAAGGAAGCATCGTCACTCTGGAGTTGTCGTCAAGCATTCGTCCGTAAATAGAGTCACGGGATCTTGAATGGCTACGGAAGGTGATGAATCTTCTGAGAAAGAAAAGTAGAGAAGGGCGAATAGAAGCAGACCGAAGGATGCAGCATAAACAGTCAGAGCTGAGAACTCGGCATAAATTGGTGTTCGGGAGGTGAAGTCTGTTGGGATTTTGCTGGAAAGTTCTAGAAAGGGCAATCTGGCATCATGCCGAGAGTTGACGAGTAAGCTCGAGAGAAAGAGAAAGTTGTAGTAAATTCTAGATATAAGCCTGGAGAGTATAAATACAAGCTCTGTAGGAGCTGTAGAATAAGAAGTTCATTCCATCTGGCCTTACCAGCCTGGAGTCTACCCTGCGCATCACCGAGGATTTCCAACGAAGTCCATTCAGGAGTGGTGAGTGTTATGAACTGACCTTCTATTTCGCGGTGTAGAATAGTTGATGGTCTTGAGCCTCATAATTGGGCTAGTTTTGTCGTCACACGGAGATAACGTTGAAAATTGGCACGGATAACACCGGAGGGTTGCAGGGGTTAAGCGATTTACGATGGCATAAAAACGGATAGAAGGAGGGTAAACTTCATTAGTCCATGAATTCATACACAAATGTCGCCGGGTCCAATAGTCATTGTTCGGAACTTAGGATGTAGTCTTCAGCCTCCTTCGATCGAGGCTTGATCGAACATTTGAAAGGTTCCGGTAGACTTTTGCAGGATTGTCGATCAGTGCAACTGAGATATTAAAGAAAAACGCGTTGCGTACCAAACCAGTCCTGTATAAACTTTGTCACTCGGTTCTATAATCATGCCATTTTCATCGACTGCTTTCGTGATATCGAAGACGGCAAGTATCGAAGCCACAGTAATCCATACAGATGCGTAGGCCAAATGCCTTCCTGGACATATCCTGCAAAGATTCTTTCAGGGAATCATTTTAGTGGCCGAAGGAACATGTCAAACCTTCGACCATAACCAAACGCTACTATGGTGGGATCTTTGACTGTAAGATCCAGTCTCCCATTTTTCATGAATCGGTCAGGATTGAAGGAAAAAGGATCCGGATACGCCACCTGCAGATGATGAGAAATTAGATCCTGTAAGAGTCACGGAGAAGTGCGAACCTCATCGTGAAGAATTGCCCTGGATAATTGTTAAACAAATTATAGGATATTTATCTAAAACTCGCGTACCATGTGTTGGGAACAACCACAGAACCAGCAGGAAGCCGATAGCCTTTATAGACGTCATCTATTTCGAGAAGATGCGGTATCGCTGTCCAATAACTTTGAGATATGCAACGACACGTTCGTTTCCCCAGCGGCCTTACCAATGGGAGTAACATTTTTCCATCGCAACACTTCTTTGACGATTGCTGTGACATAAGGCATTGATTCCTGGTCATCGAATGTGGGGAGTCTTTCCTGATGGAGAACTCGATCGATCTCTGCTTGCCCTTTTCTTTGTGCTTCCGGGTTAAACAGTGCCCCAAGAATAAATGTCGCGAATGCAGAAACGGTCTATACACGGGAGGGTGAGATATGCTTTTAGGCAACAAATGTGTGGGATTTACCGTGTCCGACCCAGCTTCAATGACAACAATCAGTTCCGTTGACATCAGCGTTGATTGAAGAAACTGACCGGCATACATAGTTCCAGCAGTATTCTTGATGATCCGTTGTTGGCATGCCATATCTTGCTCGGCACCTATCCTATCCAAATTGGAGGAAGTGAAGGACGGTTTGTACGAACCATCAGCCTAGAGATAGAAGCACTGTTACCATTATGCAATTGCAGCAATCAATACCCAACTGACGATTTGGCGGATCGTCTCGCCATATGGGATGTCGACCATCCTTCGAGCCAATACTTTCCATTCTTTAGCTGTCCGCTGGAATCCAGCCCCCGGGAACCATTCTGGAGTGTACTCAGTCGCACGTCAGACAGCGAACAATGAGCAGAGGTTACCTGGTACGTATTTCAAAATCGGTAGAAAGTCCTGTTGATTATGTGTGAGCTGTCGACAATCCAAGAACAGAAAATGCCGGCATACCACCAAGAAGGTTCCCGGTACAACAGCGAGCCCGACAGTGTGCATTGCATCTTCTGCGACGGCAACGAAAGGGTCTCCATCTGGAAGGATATCAATACCGTACGTTATAGACATGATGACACGGGCAGCCATACTGCAGTGATTGGTTATTACTAAAACTGCATCACGACCATTGTCACTCACTAACGAAGGTGGGTCATGAAGTCTTCAGGCCTGTCCAATAACCGTCGTAGTAGTTCGCGAGTAGCATCAAGCACCTGAGGATGGAAGTGCAATGCCGCTTTGGCGTTCAATGTCTGCTGGCAAAGGCGGCGGTGGGCACGCCTAAAATGCACGTCGAGTTTGTCATCAAATTTGGTACGGAAAAACTGAATTACCAATCGTTTCCTAGAATTACTCTTCTCAGAGACGCCGAAATCAACGGTGAAAGATCAGCTTACCGTAGGGCATGAGGCCTACCAGAAAGTCCCATCCCATCAATTCTCTAACCATTGAGAGATGAGCTCTATGCGTTTCAATGTATTGAGCTTCTTCTACGACCACCAGAATAGGAGAAATATTTACCTGCTTGAATAAATTGACGATCGTTTATCGAGAAGATCAGAAGTAGCTTCCAACGAGTTGAGGACAATAATGGAAGTTCCAACCACGTCGAGATGTATGATATCGGAGTCTGCACCAGCTTCAGCATTTCAGTTTCGTTTCCAGACACAGAAAATAATATCACCGTGCTCTTTCCCCCATCTATGATACGTCTCCCACTCGAACGAAGTAGGCATGTCTTTGAGATTCCCGATAAGGAATCGCTTCTTGGGACCAGGGGGCAGAGAGAGTTGCCAAGACTGAGACCTGCGCAAGTGCAGAAGTACAGCCAGGGCGATAGAGATGATGCCAGCGATGATGTCAAGGTAAATCATGGTCATCGTTACCAATGAAGCTGTGCGAGAGTCGGTATTATTATGTTCGAATACCCCCCGGAGAAGTCACGGCACCGATGGACTGCTTCGATATCGGTGGATCAAAACATGATGTCTTCCTGTGAAAGTGCCCAGGAAGGTAAGTTCTTCTCGAGAGGGGGGGAAGCTGGCCCGTTGTCGTTTTAATTGAGTGGAATATTTGAAATAGACAAAGTGATGAACATTAGCTTACAAGACCGCTTCAACTTTTTGAATACGTGCGTCCAGAAATTGTGCTGGCTTTCGGAGTAAAACCCATATTTTGGACCAACAGATGCAGCCGCAGTAACAGCGAAAATGCCTTCGCTACTGCCAGTGGGTGTCCACAAGGCTTGCGGCTTAAAGTTTGAAGTCGGGGATATACCGTATTCAGTCGAAGACGGCCTGCTTGCCCCCGAGGTCACGGTCGTGGTATGATATTATATGCTCATATCACTAGTGCCGACCTAGCCAGCCACCTCTAAAGGGGAGACCTGTGTCAAGAAGGTCAGTCGACACCCAACGTTGGCCTTTCGGAGTTACACATGTTTATAATTATTTTCGTTCTGATGTACCTCAGTCTTTTATAACCATTCAAGTGAAGACAGAGGTATGTTTTTCTTAACTCTACACATTAAACATAGTACTTATTACTATGTAGATTGCTGTTTCCTAACAGGTTATGCGGCCCCATTGTGCTTAACAACTGCACCCAAACCTATCTCAGACTCAAGAAATTGATTACTGAACCCTCAAAACAAAAGCTTGGGATCATAGATGTTGGCTCATGTAACTTATCACAAAACTAGACCCCTATAAAATTTTCACACCAAAGCATGCTGACAATGGTGACATCCCAAATATTGCCTTTCAAACTTGAAGCTGATGAGAAGTTCAACAGCAAAAATTGGGCATTGTGGGAGATGCTAATGATTGCTGAAGAAGGTCCATGTGGACTTATGAACTACTGAGAAAACAGTGTCCCCACAGCTGCTGAACCTCCTCCCTTTACCTGCCATGGGATTAACCAGCCTCAGCCTGTTTGACCATGAATACACCCAGCATGAGAGCACAGCACTCTCCTCTATCATCCAGAACATCACAGACCCATTCAGTTTTGGCCTTGACTCATGCAGCAAGGCACATGAGGCATGGAGCAAGCTGCAAAAAGAGTATGGAGCCAATTCTGACATAATTTGAAAGAGGAGGTAAGACATACTAAGGGAGACAAAGTTTTAAGATGGAGAGAAGGTTACTGGTGATGGCAGGCATGTTGAGAAAATGAAGCACTTGCTGAAGGAGGAAAATGATGCTGGAACTGGAATCAAAAGCAAGACCTTTGTGACCATTTTGATTGACTCATTCTCTGAGTCATGAGACTCTGTCATTAGTATGCTACATAGTGAGAAGAACATTGTCAAAATAGTCACATGCCTCTCTGCACATGGTGATAGAGTCACTGGCCATCATGGACATCCTACAAGTTCAACATCTACAGACCTATCAAACCTGGCATTGCACATCTCAATCACAGCATTAACACAGCAAGTACAGAGACTGAACACCATATACTGCTGCAACCAAAAGCCACCTAGCAGGAAGTCCCACAAGATGAATGAGGACTGCAAAGTAGGGATCCACACTGTATCTGTAACTATGATATTATGGGATGGTTGATATGAGTACTATAACTGTACCATACTTGATCTTCATCACAACCATACAGGTTGGTATACAGTATGGACTGCACCCATACAACCTGTACAAAACATGGCCATGTATGGCCATATATACAGATATCCAAGTGGTGTCATTGGATCTTGAAATGACATCAATCAGCTGATTGATTGTGTGACCTTCTTTCTCCAGAGCTGTCATGTTGACAACCATTCTAACTGTTCTATTCCCTGTTACCCTTGCATTTGCCCACTGCTTGCAGCTTGACATTTTTTTCACTTATCACTTCCCAACTCTATCTCCAGATCATGATTATCTCTTCTGTAATGACCTTCTTAGCCAATATGCAATATATCACTAGCTATTTCACTCCATGTAGTGGAAGTTTCAGTCAAGAAAATTTCTGTGGCATCACTCTCTTTACCTCCTGTTCATGGCTAATCCTTTTCTAGTTTGACATGAGTCTGATAGATATAGAAGCCCACCACAAAAATATCTTGCCAAAATGCCCTCCCAACTTCTCTTTCAAAGTGGAGAGACACATGGGATTCTTCTTGCTTTATCCTCTAATGCTATTGTTTTTTGTGCAAGTCTTTGGTTTGCTATTTCTGTGGTACTCTTTCTTACCCCAGCACTTGGCATTCTCTGGACTACACCAGGACTAACCTGCTTGTTTCTTCTCAAATTTCCAGCTTTGGTTGATTTGCTGACAGAGGCTCTTATTCTGATGTACCTCTATTGTGTGGTCTCACTCTTTATGTTCAGTAAGCCTGTCCTCTCATGTTCATGTTGATTCTCACACTAATTGACCAACTTTGAAGTCAACATGATCTTTTCCACTTTCTTTACCCTTAGTTGACTGGTTTTTGAGCTATGATTTTATTTTCATTAGTCTCATATTTCATAAATGCATCAGGATTAGTTTCACAAGCTCTTGAAGGTGGGCATCACAATATTTTTTGTGACCAGATACTATGATAAGTGCTTATAAGTAGGATAGCTCTCACTGGTATAATCTCAGCTTTGAGCTAAAGTTTATTCACACTCATTCTACTCTCAAGCTATCTCCTTACATCTTGAAGCACTCAATCTACATAAACACAATAAGTGAACTCTAGTGGAAGTCTCAAATGTGAAGGCACACTAGTTTATCATGTGTTTCAGATCATGTGCAGCTTGAGCCTAACAATTAGCTTGAAGCTTTATCATCCCTTTCCTCATGCACTATAGTGTGAAGGAAACCAAATGCCATCTATCAACCCATCAGACCCAAACTTCAATCATGAGTTCTTTGAACTCCTCACCTTTATCATCAGAACATTGTTGAGATTATTGGTAATCATACAGCTGTGCTGTGAATGCCAATCAATCACAGCATGAGCAGTTAGACACTACCATGAATTTCAGAACATCCATTGCATCTTACAAAACATAACCCCCAACTTACCCCTTTATAACATCTCATCCCCAAATCCAAGTGAATGTCCCACCAGCCCCTGGGGCACTCTATACCTGAAGCAGAGCCTAGTGGCTTGCATATGAGGGACATTCAAGAAGAAGAAAGACACCAATACCCTCTCCAATGACCAGATGATCAAAACCAGAACCCTTGCATCACAGGATTCTGGAACTCATAGATCCTGCTCCCCATCTCTAACCATAAAGACAAAGACCTTCCTAAGAACTTCTTTAATGAGATGCCTTCCCCTGACCCTTTCTCTGCTACAAGAGCCTCTGAGATTGCTGACCATACTAGAGACTCTCTTGATGCCACTCAGATGGCTTTAAGATCCAGAAGTGTTTTGCCACACTCAAGAGAAGCAGAACACAACTCCCTCTATGCAACACCAACTAGAAGCCTCATCCACTTGGTCCATTCCCACCATGGTGGCCAAGGGATGGGCAGGCTGCCTAGTGGACCTGGACATAGCACAAGGCAGAAAGCCAGAGATCAAATCATACACCAATTATTCCTGGATTGGGACCTTCAAGTCTCATTCAATTTTGACATAGCAGTCTGACAATGAGAACAATGATAAGAAGAGTGAGCCTGGGATGACTCCAAGCAAGCTTGAGAAGATCTTGCAGAGCATGCCAGGGCAGAGGCTCAGCACCAGTATGAAGAAGAGGAGTATGACTGACAAAGACATTATCAGCAGCAGGAAGCAGAGGCAGCCTGCCTAGAGAGTGGATCCTCAGGTTGGTATGGTCTCTGATCAGAGCTTTTCACCTCCATCTTCAGAAAACCCAGCACTATCAACACTGACCTATGAGCAGAGCCCTATAGTCTCATCACTCTCAGTGAAGTCAACAGAAGAGAAAATAGAGATGGCATCCTCTATCCTCCCCAATGCACCATCAGCCCTGAAACCCTCAAATATCCCTCTTCCTGACATACCCCCAGTTCTGACACCATCTGCTAGAGTGATGAGTCCATCCTCAACCACTATAGGTTACAAGTACCTCTCAACACCTATAACACCAATCATGCTCTTCAGAGATTCCTTAGAAGTTAAATCACTCAACAGTTCCTCAACAAGGAGTTCTACAGAAACTTCTGAATCTATAGCCAGGACTTGGAGGCAACATGAGCACATGGCAGCAACAGGTATGATGTTGAGATTGAAGCCAGTCCCTGAGTGGGACTCACTGCCACTTCTGTTCCCCTCAGCCTCAAAGCCAGGCTCAGTACCCAGCCTCAGCAGCTCTCCTGCAACACTCAAACCTTCAGTTGGAAGCATCTTCAACCAGCCCATCACTTTTCTTCTTGAGAAGAACAGCAAGAGCAACAAGATCAGAAATGATGAGGAAACAGAGAGCAGCAAAGAGCCATATAGGCTTAAGGATTTTATGAAATATGCCTGAAAAAATATTGATGAAGAAGCACTGCAAGAGGAGATTCAGAGGTTGCAGGTTGAAGAGTACCATGATCTGTATCAGACAGAAGTAACTTTTTTATGGCATGATGCCGAATGGTTGGCATCACAGATAGGATTATTATATATTAATGCAGACACAGATGAATGATAGGATATTCTACAATATGCCACCACCAAATATGCTGTTCAAACTTACAATGACAGGCATCTAGAAGATCAGCTCCATAAGCTGCCACCATACAAGTCAAAGTTTGACATACAACCAATGTCATAGTCACCATCTGTCACTTCAAAACAAGCTGCCTACATGGCACCCTTAGTATGAAGCCAGAAGAGCTGGCAGTCATACTCCACACCATCAGTCTGATCATCAGCAATGCAGCTCTCTTGTTCCAGGCCTCAACCAGCTTTCTGGCCTATCATTCCTCAAAACCTATAGACCAGCAAGGAAAGCCAACTTCTAGGTGCACAGCCACTGCTAGACAAGGCCATGGAAAGTAGCATCAGAAAAGAGCTAATTTATGACAATCCAGAAGCAATCTGACTAGGATTCACTATATGAGACAGGGTAATAGTGTGAAAGAAAGCTGTGCCCCAGAGAAGTCCTGTAGCTGGTGATGGATCTCTCCATTCATTCTCTGGGCCACCCACTGACTAGTGCCACCTGCTCTTTAATGAATGGCTCAACCCTATGAGACCACTACTAGAGAATGCTGCTGTCCTCTAATATCAACCTGATCTACTTTATAAGCTCCAACCCTTCAAAGGGGGCCTCCAATGACATCGACTAATTCCTTATAGACTGTGAACAATACTTCAAAGTCTACACTGCATATCTAGAGACAGACATAAACCAAGTTGTCTTTGCTGCCTCTTATCTGGAAGACAAAGTGAAGACATGATGGATTTGTTATGATTTTCTTCTATTTCCCTCATTTTAACTCCTATTTATGCTTAGTCAGAGTGCCTAGAACAAGTGCTTAAGACCATGAGACAAAGCTTAGTCATCACAACTAGCCAAGTCTATCATTGTCTTTCAATGCAACAGTGTTGTCCAACAATACACAATGACCCTTTTATGAATGGTAATGACATCCAGGGATAATAGGCACCACAGCCTCAGGAAAACACAATAGGTAGTGATATTATTAGCATACAATGTATAGTATTTAAGATGCTCGCTCTCACTGATAATCCCCAGCTTTGAGCTAAAGTTTATTCATCTCATTCTACTTTTGAGCTGACCTTTCAGGCCTTGTGATACACTAATCAGAATACACATCAAGTGAACTCAGATGATCACCCAAAGTGCAAGGTGACTTCTGTTTATCACATGTATCTGCTCACATGATGCTTGAGTCTAACAATTAGCTTAAAGCTTTCTTCTCTCTTTTCTCATGCACTGTAGTGTAGAGAAAACTGAATGCTCTCAGTTATCCCATCAGACCTGAACTTTGATTGAGAGTTCTTTGAACTCCTATCCTCTATTATTGGAATGCTTTTAAGCTTACTTGTGATTATCCAGCTGTGCAGGAGACATCACTCAATTACTGCCTAGGCCATCAACCATTATAATGAATTCCAGCACATATGACAAATACTCCACAATGTAACCCCTGACCTACCCCTACATGACATCCCTGAATCCCAAAGAACATTCCACCAGCCCCTGATCAGCCCTCTACCTGAAGCTGGGCCTAGTGGCTCATATCAGAAGAGTGATCAAGGAGAAGAAGGACACCAATATTCCTTCTGATCCAACAGAAACAGCAACAATCATCTCACAGAGTTCAGGAACCCTTGGCAACAAACCCTCATCTCTGACCATGAGAATGAGAACCTTCTAGGTGACTTCTTTCAGCAGTCTCCCTCCTCTGACCTTTTTTGGATCTCTCAAACCCATGAGATTGGTGACTGTGCCTGAGACTCTCTCAGTCCCACTTGGATGGCTGTGAGGGTCTGACCAGAAGGAACTTGAAGCCAGTCTCACAGCCCTGCCAGTCACCACTCAGTTAGAACCAGCAGTGGGATGGGGCAGTCACTCTCAGACTGCCTCAATGATGAGCACTAGATCTGAGAGAACCAAAACAAAATTATCCACCATCTATTCTCTGCATGAGACCTTAACATCCCATTCAACTATGATGATGCCCTTTGACAGGAAGAGCAGAGGCAATGAAACCTCTCCCAGCTGCTCTGAAGTGAGCTTGAGGAGCATCTCATCCTTGAGGGACAGGCTCAAAGGGCCATAGAACATGACTGGCAGAATCAAGAGCAGCAAAGGCAAGTTGAGAGGGACTGACTTGCCTGGGCTGACATATCCAATTGGTATGGGCTCAGACCAGAAGTCACATCAGTTCTCACACCAGTATGAGCTGACCAGTTCCTCTCCACCCTGGTCTTCTGTGAGCTAAGCACTTCAGGATCTGACCCATAGGCTCTAGAAGCCTGGGCAGACACTAAAATCCTCACCACCAGTGAGGCCAGACAATGAAACAATGGAACCCCCCCCAGAGACAACACTCCAGGACTCTCCTGATGCCTCTCAACCCCACAGTATCTCTCACCTCAAAGAACTCCCAGTGCCAACACTATGTTCAGCAATGATGAGTTCATCCTCAGACATTATGGACTACAAGTACCTGGGACTGCCTATATCTCTGCCCACACCCTCTGAGGATTCCTTAGGAGCTGAGTGGTCAGACAGCTTCTCAATGATGGGTACAGAAGAAATGTCCAGCTCTATCATAAGTGAGTGGCAGCAGTGAGAGCAACAGGAGGAAACTGGTATGACTCTAATATTGGAAGTCAGCCCACTTTCACCTATCTTGATGCCTCAGACTTTTTGGGCCCCACTATTAGGCTCAGTATCCAGCCACAGCAGCAGATCAACAATGACAGCATGACCACATGAAGGCAAGGAGAGTTTCTATGACCCACCCACCACTTTCCTTCTCAAGGAAGAGAGAGATGATGAGCTTGAGAAGGGTGAGGAAACTGAAAGCAGTAATTCACCTTGGATGGACAGAGAACTTGCATATAGACTGCAGGAGGATACTGATGAAGAGGAACTGGAGAAAGCAATACAGGAAGCTCAGATGCAGGAATATCAGAAGCTTTATCTACAGGGGGTGAACTTCTTATAGCATGATGCAGACTGGTTGACATCACAACTTGGACAATTATATTTGCATTTAGAAACTAATGAGAAAACAGAAATTCTACAGCATGTGGCCACCAACTATGCTGTAAGAACCTATAACCAATGGCATCTGGAAGATCAGGTCAGCTGATTACTGGCATACCAGATAACTCCAATCATCTGACCAATGCCTTAGTCACTCCTGGTTATCCCAAAACATGCTGTATACATGGCCCTGTTGATCTGAAGCACATTTTCATACTCCATCTCTTCTTCATGCTCCATGGCAACTCAGCTATTAAAATTCTGAGTACAGCTGAGTAATCCACTGACCTCATACCAAAACCTGTAGACAGGCTGAGGAAGCCAGATTTTAGGGACACAGCTCCTACCAGATGAAGCAACAGAGAGCAGAGTGGAAAAAGAACTAATACAGGATGATTCCAAAGCAACCCAATTAGGGTTCATCATATGGGATGGTGTCATAGTACAAAAAGAGGAACTACCACAGAGAAGCCCAGTTGCAGATGATAATTCACTCCATTCATTCCCCAGGCCACTGCAGGAATGGCAGCAACCTCTATTCTCTGACTGGCCTAATCTGATGGGTGTGTTACCCAATGATATGGCAGTCCTTCAATATCGCCCAGATCTCCTGCAAAAATCCTGCCTCTTCAAGGGAGCATCTGATGACATCAACCAATTTCTTATAGACTGCAAACAGTATTTTAAAGTCTATATAGAGTATTTGAGGACCAACATGAACAAAGTGATCTTCACCACCTCTTATCTCAAAGAGAAGGTGAAGACATGGTGGATTCTCATCTCTCTGAACTTCTGATTGACAACTCAGAAACACTATCAGTACCTCTTGTAGCTGGTGTTTAAATGAATGCTGCATGATAAATTTATTGATCCAGCTGTACAAAAAGTCCACAAACAAAAAATCAAGAAGTACAGGATGAGAGATAAGGCTGCTTTGGACTCCTTTGATGAGCTAGAAAGGCTCACAAAGCTCACTGGAATTAGAGATGACACTGCAAATGATGGAAGAATAGTCGAGACCCTCAAGCAAGGAGTCTCTTCTTCATATGTCATGATGATCTTGGCAATTGGGATTAAAGCCTTAATGCCAGTGGGATATGATGAGTGGAAGGAATGAATCATTGAGATGTATAAAGAACAACAAAGGCAGAAAGTGGAATGCTTAATGCTGCAAGATGTTATGAAGAAGTCAACCCCATCAACCCTAAACAAATCATCAGGGACAACTGCCAGGAAATCATCAGGACCCTCTATAGCTCCTGCATATGGCATATAGAAAACTAGGATAGAAACAACTTACACAGAGAAGGGTAAACCAATAGACATTGATCACATGAAGAAAGAAGGCAAGTGTTTCAACTGTAGACAAAAGAGCCACATGGTGAAAGACTGCCCAAAGAAGAAATGCATGAGAGAAGACATCAGAGCACAAATTACTGAACTCCAAAAGGAGGAAGAAGAACTCAGCAAAGAAACAAAGATGGAGGAAGTAAAAGATAGGGCTGATCAGTGAGCGATTCCACTGGATCAGCCAAGGACTTTCATGGTGTGTGACCAATAGCCACTAGTCAGACTAATAAAGTTTCTGTAGTTACTCCTATATCTACCATATCTGAGCATTCAAATATACCCCAGTTATCCATCTTGCACATTAAGGAATCATCTAAAAAAACTCAAATGCCTCTAGGCTGAACAGAGACAGAGAGTCCCATCACATGACTCAAGCCATTTGACACTGAATGGATATGGCAGGCCATCAAAGATGCTAAAACTGAGGATATGGCAAAGGCCATACTCAATGATTGGATCCACTGAACTTGAATCAAAGAAGTAACCAACAACCTGGTAGAAGGAGTAAAGAAAGCCAAATGGGGCCAAGCCCTGGAATGGCTTGATGAGCTCCAAGGCCCACAGAAATTCATTCAACAGTCTAAAATCCCAGAGTGAGACCTGATCACTAAAGTTCAGATTGAGACACTCACATCTTGATCAACCTATGCTGTAACTGCTCTAATTGACAGTGGTTATACTGGGAGTTCAATCAATCAAGCTTTCATTGACAAGCACCAACTTCCAATCCAAACTATGGCAGCTCCAATCCTGGTTTATAATGTGGACAGAACAAGAAACCAAGCCAGCTTGATCACTGAATTTGTCAAGCTCAGGCTCATGATCAGTGATCACTCTGAGCAAATTGATCTGGCAGTAACCAATCTCAAAACCAAGGAAATATTCTTTGGATACAATTGGTTAATATGCCACAATCTGCTGATCAACTGGAAAACCAGAAGAATAACATTCATGAGATGTCAGTGTCAGAAAATTCTATTTGAATTGCCTGATGAAGATCTAGAGGATTGATAGAATGAGGAGATGGAAGATGGAGAAACCATTCTTACCATTGACCTTCAACATGAAATACATATCCAGGCAATTCACCATGCCAACAATCTGGCTGCCAAGACCAATGAACAGAAAAAGAAGAAAACCTTTGAAGAAATAGTACCTGCATGGGTATGTGACTTCAAGGACCTGTTCAAAAAAGAGAGTTTTGATGAGTTGCCAGAACCAAAGCCATGGAATCACACAATCAAACTAATCCCGAATGCCAATGCTAATCTAGATTGCAAGACCTACCCCCTTAGCAACCATGAACAGCAAGAACTCGACAAGTTCTTGGATGAAAACTTGTCCAGCAGATGAATCCAACCATCAAAGTCCCCAATGGTGTCACTATTTTTCTTTGTCAAAAAGAAAGATGGCAAGCTCTGACCAGTCTAAGGTTATTGCAAACTTAACAAGATGACCATCAAAAATTGATACCCTCTTCCACTAATCTCAGAACTGATGGATAAACTCTGAGGTGCAAGGTACTACACCAAACTCAATGTCTGGTGGAGGTACAACAACATTTGCATCAAGGAAGGAGACAAATGGAAAGCCACCTTTCAAATAAACTGTAGATTATTTGAACTCACTATTATATTCTTTGGGCTCACCAATTCACTGGCAACTTTTCAATGGATGATGAATGACATTTTCAAGGATCTCATCTCCACTGGAAAAGTCACCATCTACTTTGATGACATTCTAATCATGTCCAAAACAATGGAGGAGCATAGAAAGTTGGTATAATAAGTACTTGCTCTCATGAGGAAGCACAAACTATTCCTCAAGGTGGAGAAGTGTGAATTTGAGATACTTGAAACTGAATACCTCAGAGTCATCATCAGTGAAGAGAGCATTTGAATGGACCCCATCAAAGTAGCTGGGATAATGGAGTGGCCAGAGCCAGTCAAGAAGAAGAAGTTGCAATCCTTCCTTGGATTTACAAACTTCTACTGATGCTTCATCTGGAATTATAGCAAAATCATTTGGCCAATGACACAGTTAACTGGCAATACCTCATGGGCTTGGAGACTCTCTCAACAAGCCATGTTTGACAATCTCAAACAATGACTTGCTGAGAATGTGACTCTTGCCATCCCAACTCAGGAAGGAAGATTCTGGGTCAAGGCCAACTCCAGTGAAGGGGCTATAGGAGTGGTCCTCTCTCAGAAACAAGATAGAAGATGGCAACCTGTCACATTCCTATCCAAGGCTCTCACAGTCACTGAATGAAACTATGAAATTTATGACAAGAAGTTGCTCACCATCATGCTTGCCCTGGAAGAATGGTGACACTACCTAATCAGGGCCATGGAAGTATTTGAGATCTGGACTGACCACCAGAATCTCTGATACTTCCACCAACTACAGAAACTAAACCATCAACAAGCCAGATGGATCACTGAGCTCAGCCAGCATCAGTATACTCTCCACCACAAGGCAGATATAGCAAATAAGAAGGTGGACCTTCTAAGCTGACAAGCAGACTATAACCAGGGGGGTGATGATAATGAGGGAGTAACACTATTGCAGCCTAAGCATTTTTGGGCCATGACAATACTTATGGAGGAAGAGGTCTATGAGCAAATCAAAAGTGCAACTCAGAATAGCTACAAATGGGACCAGCAGATAGCACTATCCCTTAATTATGAGTGGGAGCTGACCAGAGAAGGAGGACTGATCTGGTACCATGAACAGATCTATATTCCCTGAGATCATACTCTGCATGGAGAAATCATTGCCATCTGTCACAACCATGCAACTGCCAGACACCTGGGAGTTGCTAAAACCAAGAAACTCATATTATGAGAGTACTGGTAGCCAAAGATAGAGAATGATATCACCTGATATGTCCAGGTCTGTGAAGTCTGCTAAAGGAGAAAGTCATCCATATAACTCTGCATGACACCATTACATCTGAATGAAGTCCCAACCTCACCCTGGATCCATATCTCTGTTGATATGATCACCAGGTTGCTGGACTGTAATAGATATGACACCATTATTGTCATCATGAATCGATTCTCAAAGGCAATCATTCTGATCACCTGCTCTATGGAATTATCCTTAGAGGAATGGGCCAAAATCCTACATGATGAAGTCTACACCAAGTATGGAATGCCCCAAGTGGTGATCTCTGACTGGGGACTGCAATTCATGTCCAAATTCTTGGATGACCTATACCAACTCCTGAACATCAAACAAAATGCCTCTATGGCATATCACCCCAAACAGACAGACAAACCAAAAGGGCCAATCAGGAGATTGAAAAATATCTTTGTTTATTCATCAACTATTGACAAGATGATTGGGTTGAATGGCTGGCTCTTGCTGCCTTCCAGCATAACAACCACATTCATTCCACAATAGGTAAAACCCTATTCTTTGTCAACTATAGTCGACACCCAAATGTCAACCAAACCATCTGATACCACAGCTCAACCCCTGCTTTCTTGGACTTTGCCACTAAAATGGCAAAGATCCACACTGAAACACAGGCAGCACTTAATAAAGCTACAGCCACAATGAAAATGCAGTACAATAAGCACTGACAACCCACACAAACATATGCTGATAATGACAAAGTCTGGCTGGATACAATGCATCTACTCCTCTCACACCCAAAAAAGAAACTCAGTGACAAGCATACCAGCCCCTTCCTGATCCTTCAAAAAATCAGAGAATCTGCATATAAACTGAAATTATCCATCACCTGAAAGATACATGATGTCTTCAATGAATTCCTCCTAATGCCTTACATTGCATCTGCATTTTCTAATCAAAAAAAACCACCTCCTCCATCACCTGACCTTATCAATAATGAAGAGCACTATAAAGTCAATCAGGTTCTGAACTATAAATTATACAAAGTCAAGGCGAAAGAGGGCAGAACAATGACCACTATCGACTATTTGGTTAGCTGGAAGGGATACAGGCCTAAATCCAATCAGTGAGTAAACAAAAAACTCATGGACATACATGAGGCCATACATGACTATGAATTATCCTTAAATTAAGCCATCAGGACAATGGTCTTAAGGAGAGAGTAATGTCATGATTTTCTTCTGTTTCCCTCATTTTAACCCCTATTTATGCTTAGTCAGAGTGCCTAGAACAAGTGCTTAAGACCATAGAATAAAGCTTAGTCATCACAACTAACCAAGTCTATCATTGTCTTTCAATGCAACAGTGTTGTCCAACAATGCACAATGACCCTTTTATGAACAGTAACAATATCCAGAGATAATAAGCACCACAGCCTCAGAAAAACACAATATGTAGCAATATTATTAGCATACAATATATAGTATTTAAGATGCTCACTCTTGCTGGTAATCCCCAGCTTTGAGCTAAAGTTTATTCATCTCATTCTACCCTTGAGCTGACCTTTCAGGCCTTGTGATACACTGATTAGAATATGCATCAAGTGAACTCAGACAATCATTCAAAGTGCAAGGTGACTTCTGTTTATCATGTATATCTGCTCACATGATGCTTGAGTCTAACAGAATTCTGATCTCTTCAAACTTCTGATTGATCACAAGAGAGCAATATCTCTTATGGCCACTATTCAAACAAATGTTAAATGACAAGTTCATTAATCTGGCAGTTCAAAAAGCACACAAGCAAAAAATCAAGGAATGGGAAATGAGAGATAAGATAGCAACCAATTACTTTGATGAGCTGGAATGGCTTGCCAAACTTGCAGGAATATAGAATGATGTAGCAGATGATGAAAGGATGGTTGAGACCCTCAAGAGAGGATCCCCACCCTCATACATCACCATGATCTTGGCCATCAGAAAATTTATTCTGAAAGGCTATAACAAATGAAAAGAACAGATCATTGAAATGTACAAAGAGTGACAATGGCAGAAGGCAGAGCAGACCACCTTGCAGGATTATTGAAAGCTGAACCAGTCTGTGGCCTCAGGATCCAAGACCAGTAACATGCCTAATACTGCTAAATTAAGATCATCAATGGCTAGTGCATCTTATGGCATACAGAAGACAGGCACAGAAACTATATATACAGGGACAGAAAAGCCCATAGATATTGACCAACTGAAGAAAAAAGGCATATGCTTCAACTGCAGCCAAAAGAGTCACATGTCAAAGAATTGCCTAAACAAGAAATAGACCTGTGAAGATATATGAGCATAGATCACTGAGCTGCAGAAAGAGGCAGAGGAACTTGGCACTAAAACAAAAATTGAGGAAGTAAAAGATGGGGCTGACCAGTGAGCAATTCCACTGGGTTAGCCAATAAACCTCATAGTGTGCAACCAACAGCTGCTGAATAGACTGATAGTACTTCTGTAGCTACCACTATACCTAAATTATGCATGCATTCAAGTATACCTGAATCAATTCCCATTTTGCATACCAAAGAATCACTGAAAAGAGAAGCTCAACTGCTCACAGGCTGAACAGAAGGAGAGACCCCTGTTAAATGGCTCAAACCATTCAACACCAAATGAACTTGGAGAACCATCAAGGAAGCCAGAACAGAAGAAGCAGCAAAAGCAGTACTCAAAAACTGAGTACACAAAATCTGAGCTGAGGAGGTTATTAATGAGATGATCAAGGAGATGAAGAGAGCAGAATGATGCTGTGCTCTGGAATGGCTCAACAAGTTGAAAGGATCACAGAGATACATCCACTGAACCAAGGCCACCAGAAGGGATCTAGTGATAAAGGCTCAGATTGAAACTCTTACCAATCAATCTACACATGCAGTAATCATACTAGTCAACAGCAGCTGCACAGGCAGCTCAATCATCTGTGCTTTTATCAGCAAGCACAGTCTCCTGACCAGAGCCACTGCAGCCCCCATACCCATCTATAATGCTGACAGAATAAAGAATCAGGCTGGCTCAATAACTGAATTCATCGAACTCTGACTCACTATCAGAGATCATTCTGAATGAATCAACCTAGCTATTACAGACCTCAGAACAAAAGAAGTTTTTCTCAGCTACAACTGGCTGATTTGCCACAACCTGCTAATCAACTGGGAGATCAGAAAGATCACTTTTACACAGTCCAAATGCTGAAAAATTTCATTTGAGTTGCCAGACAAAGATTCTGAAGACTGGTGGGATGAAAAAATAGAGAATGGTGAGACAATTCTCACCATGGATGTTGAGTGGGCCCTACACCCAAGGGCTGTGCATCATGCCAATGACCTAGCAGCAAAAGCAATAGTGGGGAGGGAGGAGAAGACATTTGAAGAAATGGTACCTGAGTGGGCATGAGACTACAGAGACCTCTTCAAAAAGGAAAGTTTTGATGAACTCCTGGAGTCCAAGCCATGGGACTATGCCATTGAGCTAGTCTCCAATGCTAATGCCAATCTGTATTGTAAAATGTATCTGCTCAGAAACAATGAGCAGCAAAAGCTTGACAAGTTCCTAGATGAGAATCTGTCCAGCAGAAGGATCTGACCATCCAAGTCACCCATGGCCTTCCCATTCTTCTTTATCAAGAAGAAAGATAGTAAACTCTGGCTGATCCAGGACTACTGAAGGCTGAATGAGATGATGATCAAGAATCATTATCCCCTTTCATTGATCTCAGAACTAATGGACAAACTTCAGGGGGCCAAATACTATACCAAGTTGGATGTCTGCTGGAGATATAACAATGTCCAAATCAAAGAAGACAACAAATGGAAGGCTGCCTTTTGAACAAACTGGGGACTGTTTGAGCCAATGATGATGTGCTTGGTAATGGCTAAGTGACTAAGAGAGGTGAATGAGGAATGAACTCTCAAACACCAACACCTAACCACTCAATACACAATCACCAAATATAGTTGAGGTTGGTTGTTTTGAGTATGATAGAAGCACTCTTGCAGTCTTAAGTAAAATCAAAGAAACAGTCAATAAAGATAGTTATTCAACTCTATCTTGCTTTCAAAGATGCAATACTTGTGAGAGTAGTTTATAGCAATGTTTAAGTATAATTAGGACTTAGAACCAATATACAATTGTGCTCCAAATCAACTTAGAATATTCCAAAACCCAAATACTAAGTCTATCAAGCACTTAGGCTTGACTAGCTGCACTCTTGGCTGGCTAGCAGTCCTCAAAACCGAAGAACTTGTATTCTGATGCTGAAACCCTTATAGTTTGAAACCCAAATTAATCCAAAACCCAAAATATAGTTATTATTCCAATCCAATCCTCTCTAAGTGACAAAGCAACTTAAATAAATCACTAAGTTGAAGCAGAACTCAAAATCCATTGTCCCAGGGACTAGCTACAGTGGGATAGAAGGCCTGAATGTGGGGGTGGGTCGCTTGCTTGCTATTTCCCCCTCATTCCCTTCTTTTATACACCAACAACAGGTATAGAATCTATAAATAAAGCATTCAAAATAATATTTCTCCTGTTTAAAGCGGAATCATGCCATTATTCTGGAATGGCAGCACTCCTGGACTCCCCTAGGCTTGCCCAGACCCGCATGGCGACTGCACAGCTTTATTTTAAGCCTACAGTGCCTGTGGGTACCTAACTCCTTTCTGTCTACTCAGAGTTTTAATCCTCTGAGTTATTCTTAGTAGCTCGATCAATCAGGCCTGGTCAGGCCTGGTCAACTGATCCTATCCACTCTATTCCTCTCAATTCTAAGTCCCTTAGGTCACCTGATATCTAGGAAACTCAGACTTAGGCATTTGAGTCAAAACTCACAGTGCTAGCCATAGATCATTGGGTCTCTCTTCTTACTGCTCCTGGATGATGCTATCTTTACTCAATACTCCACAACTGGCTATGGTATTATGCCCCTAGCTGTCTTAGAATATACTTATCTTAGTGGCATGTAGAGTTAGCCCCATTTGAGGTACCATTTCTAAGTCCAACTTGGACTTAGTATTTTCCAAGGTGTGGTGCTGAACTTTTCTAAGTTCAAATCTGACTTAGAATTTTTATCCTTAGGCCATATTATTTTTACAAAGTCCCTTTTGGACTTAGTATTAGTGACTAGCATGACTATCAGTTTGGAGCCTCAGCCATAGTCCTCTATTGGCTAATGATCCTCAGTTACTAGCATATTCTAGTGTGTTATACAGAATTTGCAAATTATAGGGCTGGACATGTAGTCTGCATATTATTGATGTCTCATCAGATGAGAACATTGATATCTCAGATGTATAAGTCACTTGGGGTTGAGGAGAGAGGACTGAGAGTCTGGAGAACTGGACTGTTTCAGGATGTTGCATAGAGAGTCATGTCCAGAGTTGGAGGATGGGTTCTGGAGAGTTATAGCCATCCTAGGGGCATTAAGAGAGTCTCTAGCATGGTTTCCAATGCCATGCTCAGGAGAGGCAGTGGAAGGATTGGGGGACAGTGCTGCCTCAAAGAAGTCACTGGAGAGATCTTTGTCCTTATAGTCTGAGACTGGAGAGAACTCCAGTGGGATCTATGGATTCTTAAAGCCTGTGAGCTGACAGTTGCTGTTTCTGCTATTAGTTCATTGGAGTCAAGGAGGGTATTGGTGTCTCTCTTCTTCCTCAGCACTCTGCAGATGCAGGCTGCTAGGCCTGACTTTGGGTACAGTTCTGGGCAGAGGCTGGAAGAAGATTCTTACAGAGGCAGGAATATCATAAAAAGGTAGATCAGAGGTTATGTTTCATAAAATTTGCTGTATATGTTAAAAGACCTGATAGTGTCTGACTATCCAAGCAGTTACTAATTGTCTTCCTCAACAAAGTTGGATGATTATGAGTAAGCCTAAAAGTGTGCCAATGATAGCTGCTAGTAGCTTAAAGAAGTTATCTGTGAGAGAATCTGGAGAGGAGGTGTTCAATAGTGACATTCAGTTTCCTTCATGCTATTATGCATAAAAAAAGAGAAGTGTAAGCTTCAAGCTAATTATTAAGCCCAAGCTATATGTGACCTAAACACATGATAAATGGATGCTGTATCACCTTCATACAGTCATGCCCAAGTCCACTTGTATGTATTTGTATGATGTTGTGTATCAAGGCTGTTACAAGAGGCTCAAGATAGAATGGTGTAAGAATAAACTTTAGCTTGAAGCTGAGGTTATACCAGCAAGAGCTAACCTACTTATATACTATTTGTTAGTTGAGATAAATATACTACTGCCTGTTGTATCTGTTCTGGTTTTTATGCTCATTGTCCTTGAGCATTGCTACTATCTACAAAAAGCCATTGTGTATTGTTGAGAGTCTGTTGCTATATTAGAGGACAATGACAGATTAGCCTGTTGTGATGACTAAGCCTGTCCCTTGGTTCTAAGCACTGGCCTAAGTGCTCTGACTAAGCATAAATAGGGGTTAATTGAAGAAAGAAATAGAAAAAATTATAACATAATGATACTATGATGGAAGCCATCAAGTGGAAGTGCAGAGAACAAGAGATCCCATTTTCAGTCAGAAATTCATATCTCCACTGCATGCCACATATGGTCCATCTTGCTGTTATTAAGGTACATTCAAATATAACATGAACTACTTATAATTCTAAAATATATTTATATAGCTATTAGAGAGAATAGGGGCAATGTCCAAAGATGACAGCAAAAAAGCAAAAGATAGCTGTTCTTCATTCTACTAGAACTCAATATATGCACCACTTGATTCTTCTCATGAAAATGAGGCTGCATTGCTAGATGAGAAAGCTGAACCTGAGATTTCTGATGATTTTGAGTCCTTAGTGGAATTATCAAGTCTGAAAAATATTGTGTCAAAGGTAAAGAATTTTTCAACTTCAGGACACACTATGTTCTAACCCAAATCAGCTTCAAAAGATTGTTCAAGCTGTATGGTCAAGTCTCCAGCATTAACAAACATGGTATCAGCAAATAGTAGGTGCAGCTGCTGCTGCCATAGGTTCAGTGAGTCCTGGAGCATATATGCTCATTCTTGATGTAAGAACACAGTGGTCCTCTGTTGAGATTTGGACTGTATCCAGAGTACATGCTTGTAAAACCTTTAGTCTTTAGATTACAAACTCTTGAGGAGTTTTCCTATCAACTTCTTATATTTATACTAGACTACTCCTTTTCTAGCAGTTTCTATCTAATTCCTTCTATTTCCTTCAGATTCTTTTCTTACTCAGCATGCCAGATTGCCAGATTGCTCAAACTCTCTCACAGATTCTAATATTCTCTACTCATCAAATGCTTTGTGAATATCCATTCTCTTCTAATACTATATTCAATCATACTGAGCTACTATTCAAGCTATGCTCTCAAATACCATGCTGCAGTTGACCAATTTGTTGCCATCAATCAAGAACTACACTCTCTTGAGCTTTCAAGTGATGTCTGGAAGGCAATCTCTATGTTCATAAAATGGTTAAAAGCATTCCATTCAGCAACAATATAGATGTCAACAATGACTAACCTAATGCTTTCAACAACTCATACTGTTTTTCAGGGTCTCCAAGATGATGTGTGTTGGGATTTTGCTGGAAAGTTCTAGAAAGGGCAATCCAGCATCATACTAAGAGTTGATAAGTAAGCTTGAGAGAAAGAGAAAGTTGTAATAAATTCTAGATATAAGCCTGGAGAGTATAAATACAAGCTCTGTAGAAGCTGTAGAATGACAAGTTCATTCTATCTGGCCTTACCAGTCTGGAGTCTACCCAGAACAACATTCTGGATTTCCAACAATGTGAAGACAATTATAGCTACTCTTTTTTCAACCATGTCTCTTGAGTTAAAAACAGGCCTGTTAGATGCATATCACAAACTTGGTGACTACTACTACAAATATGATGAATCACCATTCTATACATGAGCTACTTGTAAGTGATTGATTACTATATGAAGTGAGGGGACCAACCATTCTATAGTTCTTGATCCATGAATATCATACACTAAAGAGTTAAGATGAGACTATAAAAATGATGCTGATCTTGATACTCATCTTGAAAGTTCAAAATAGTTTTTATAAGACTACTTCAACCACTACTATCCTTCCACTATATCTAATCTTTGTGATACTCCATCACTTCCAGCAGCTGGACTATTGGAATCTATATTTCTTGATGAATTTCAAAAGGTGGACTTCATATCTTAATATGATGATGATGATTCTGCAGTCACTGTTGATAAGCTTAAATGATATTTTTCTCTCTCAAAGGAGAATTTCCATAACACTAACCTGGTGAATTGGTAGTATATTTGCCATTATAACTTTCTATAACTGTATTGTCTTGTCTATGATTTATTATCAATCTCAGATATGATTGTATATTAGATGATGCAATATGTGTGCTGACATTATGCTCAATCTCAGGCTCTGCAGTAGCAGTAGAGCATGTGTTTTCTGGAAGTAGAGACACTATTTTTCTGTGACAAGCATGGTTAAAGCCAGACACCATTTGTGTTCTGATGTTAGTCAAACACAAGCTTTGACTTGCTTACAATGCTGTCAAGAAACTTTTAGCTAACAATAAGAATGAGGTAAAATTTGTGCCATAGTTTTAGGTACATATTTAAGTACAGAACAAAGGTATGGTCATATACCTGTAATACAAGCAGTATTATTACCATATCATAAAGCTCCTAGATTTCTTCTGTACAGTTGCAGATACAGGATATCTATATCTGCATGCAATCTATATAGTTGACAGTCATACTCATATACAGGTACAGTATAGATCTCTATTGCAAAGGAGTTGGACAAACACAAAAAAAGTACTGAAAGATTGGAGAAGAGAAACAAGACCAGTATCCACCATGGTGGAAAGGAAAATGTGATGCACCTTTACCACCTTCTCCTGCCAACCTGGTGCAGTCAACAATCACCATAGATCCAGTCACTGGTGTTTCAACATTTGTATTTACATTGCATGCAAGTGGAGATATAGACAACAACATAGAGAAAGATGGAGTCCAAATGCTGATAGCTAAAAGAACAGGAGGATTAGATTCTTTCAAGTTATTTAGTGATTCACACTTTATCAAACAGAGAGTAGTATGGAAGAATTTCAGTATGAGGATAACTAGATAAAGTTGAAGTAAGCTCAGCTGTTACAGTTAACAAATGAGAAGAGCAACCAACAGCTATTTGTACATAAACAGCTGCTGAGACAAGAAGCACAGATACAAATACAAGGAAGATCATGCAATGAAAAGGCTATAATTAGATGTCACAAGCATTACAGTGACATGTTTGTCCATGGATCACTCAGCATTTCAGTACTCCTCTTTAAACATAGCATCATAAACCAAGTTCAGCTGCAAAATGCTTTACCTTTGGAGAAGGTAAGAGTTTAGTAAGAATATCAGCCACCATATCTGATGTTGGACAGTAGATTAAATAGATTTTGCCTCTCTCAATCACTCAGCATATGAAATAAAAATGAATATCAATATGCTTGGTGCAAAGATGGTATTTCTGATCTTTGATGAGCAAAATAGCCAATTGGTTGTTGGACAATAATGAGACAATATGAGTTAGATCTGAAAATAACTGTCAAATAAGTGAGTATAGCCATAGGGCTTCTTTTGATGCATATATGAGTGCCATGTATTCACTCTTGGTGGTGGACAAAGAGATAATTTCTTGTCTCTTTAAACTCCAGGATATGGCTCCTTCATCTATTAGGAAGGCATATCCTGATATAGCATGTCAATCTTCTGCTCTACTTCTATCTGCATCTGTATAGCCTAAAAGTGATATATTTTGACCACCATATGTTAGCCATAGGTCTGAAGTCCCTTTTAGATAGTGAAACACTCATTTCACAGCTTTTCAATGAACTGGTCCAGGATTTGCCATGTAATGAGACAAGGCAGCAACAGTGAATGCAATATCAGAATGAGTACTGACAGCTGCATACATCAATGAACTAATGGCTTCAGCATATGGAATACCATGCATTTTAGCATGCTGGTCTGGCATACAAGGAGATTGAAATGAAGAGAGCTGGACTTGAATGTCTATAGGGATGGATAACAGCTTCAAGTCTTCAAAATGATACCAGTGAATGATAGCTTTGATATAGACTTGTCATGAGAGATGAATAGAATGATGTTTTCTATCACATTGAATCTCAAACCCTAAAATCCAACAAATTTCATCAAGGTTTGTAATTTGTACATATTTTTAAATTTGAGACTTGAACTTTATGATAAGCTGAAGCAAGGAGGCTGCTAGGATATAATCATCAAGATGAATAATGACAATGAATACAAATTTTCCTTTTGCTTGACAAAAGAAGACAGCCTGGTTAACATCACATTGAGTAAAGCCTAATCTTTAACTAGTATGTCAACCAAGACTTGATACCAATGTCAGCCAGCTTTTTTTAATCTGTATAAGCCTTTAAGAAGACAACTGACTTTATAAGAATACTGGAGATTCAAATAGCCAGAAGATTGTCACATGTAGATGACTTCACTTTCTGTGAGTTGCCCATTCAAATATGCCTTCTTGATGTCAATCTGATGTAGCTCAAGATCATTGAAGAGGTTTTGCATATGCATAATGTGAAAACTGATACAGCAGAGTGCTCTTCACTGATCACACCCACACTAACACACATACAATACTTCTTAGTTCATTGGGGGGTTGTAATGTGATAAGAGTAATTTTATAGCAAGTACAATTGTCTCTTCAATGATTTACTGCACATGAATAGCAATAGCATGTGTTTAACAATCCTAGATCTCTTTAAGTCTCAAAGCTTTTTATTTTATCAAAAACAAGAGATAGCAACAAATGTTGCTGGACCTCAAGGCAAGAGTACTGTAGCTTAATACAATACATCAAAACACTCCCACAAAACTCTCAAAAGTCTCAAGCACTGCTCAAATCAGCTCAAAATCCCTAATATACACAATACAGGACTCAAAGCTTTATGCTCTAAGCAGAAACACCTTCAAAACACATCCATAAGTGCCAAAGAGTTCAAACCTCTGCACACAAGTTTTCAAACTGATTGTAGACTCATAGGATTCAAATCTATACAATCTAGAGACACAAAAACACAGTAAAACCCCATTCACAGATCCAAAGGGTTTGAACCTCTACAACATATAGTGCATTATATCACAAGTATCTGAAAAACTCAAGATAGTGCTCTTTAGACACTGTTCTCTTATTCTCAGGCCAGAGCACAATCCAAAACCTCTGGTTAAATCAAACTAGAGTCCCATAGGAGCTTCAATGCTTCACACAGTTCTCAATTCTCTCTGAATGATCTCAATAATGGGTCTATTCTCTCATCTAAAGTTACAAACACAAACTCAGAGCTGGAGTGTAAGGTCTTTATGCCCAATACACTGCAACTGTGGGGGGTTGCAAACTTGTCTACTACTTCTTACAATGCAGTATTTAAATAGGCTACTACTGTACTTACTAAGAGACATCAAATATAGTAGTTTCAATGCACAGAACTCTGTTCTGGAGTCTCTTACATGTCATTTGTGCACATATTGCTATCTGACATGCATATTCTGCTCTGGATCAGGACTGCACCTTTAGTTTCTATGCAACCTGACACTGGTTAGCTCTGTTAATAGCCTAGCCACTGGTCTCTTCACTTTTTTATCTCTCTGGAGTAATTAATCCATGCACAGGAGTCATTTCAGACTCCTGAGATCATTTCTGTGGTTATTACTTCCACCAAATCTTCTCATTTCCTGACCAATACTTCTGATATTTGGGTTTATCTCATTGTGCATAATGCTCTGTTCTAGAACATGTCCTACAGTCCATCAATACCTATGCATTATTGATCAATATGACATGAAGTCACATGCAAAGCTTTAATTATATTTTGATCATATGCTCCTTATTTTTAGTGGATCTTTCTGTACTTGTATTAGTGCATTCAGTGTCAAGTGCTGGAACCTCATGTGCAGTATGACCTCCTCTGGTATTATCTTACAGCTAGGCCCCACTTCTCTCCAGCAAGAAGCACTGGTACAGCAGCTTTCCTGGAATGTTAGCATGTATGATGAAATAATGAGATCATAGAATTTGTCTGACAGGATTACTATATTGATACATTATCTACCAAGAATTCAAGTTTTGCAAACTAGGGCAGTTAAGATGAGTATGGCCTTGAATCCAGCAATAGCCACACTGGCATCCAGATACCACTGCATTCTCAGAAGCTACTGTATATGGATCTTGATATGAGGCACCTCCACCTCTATGAGGATGACCTTTCAGAGTGCCTGTGAGCTGCTGAGTATATAGATGACCAACTGGATTCAGAGCTGATGGATCTTATAGTCTGTTCTGTCTTGATTGCTGGATATCTTGCCACTTAGATAGACAGTGAGTGAATCCTAATGTAAGATGAGCAGTTAGAACCTAGGTACCTGATATCATGCAGTTTTTTCAATAGATCATCAAGCTGTTTCTGAGTTTGAATACCCTGCAAAAGAGGCTTAATAGCAGCATGTGATTCATGAAACACAGTGTGAGCAGGCACTATATCATTACTACACTGAATAGGTGCTGATATTTTCAGGTGAAGTGCATGCAAAGGATTTAACCATGCTGCTGGTGGCATTGAGGCAAGAGGATCATGTCAGATTTGGTCTAATATGATTGATAGAATGATGGAGGAGTCTAGTCCTTGATTTATATATCATCTGAGTGAGAAAATTGATATGATTCAGAATTAGATGAGAAAAGAGTATACTATGCACAAATGAGCCCAATACTAAAATACAATCCCCAGATGCAAGTTGCCAAGGCCTGAAAGAAATGCCAGCAGGGTATACCAAGATTGAGGAGCATATAGCAGTTGCATATATGTTTTCCATCAGATAAAACAGCAAGATAGTGTGTAGCATCTGTTCTGCCAAGATGTTGGATATGGAGAAGATGTATAACTGTCAATCCATATTATAAGATAAGATTTAACTGCTAGCATGTCAAAATCAGAGCATGATCAGTTCCAAATGTTGAGATCATTTGCTAACAGCATGGCCAAGTTAATACTTATATCGATCATAAAATAATTGAGCAGTTCTCACTTTCTCCTCATTGTTTTCCCAATTATATTCTATCTCACTCTCAATGCAGACTGCATATTTGGTCTACCATGGTAAGGCCATAAGTATCAGAACAATAGTGGCACTGATAACAGGAGTACACACTCAATTTTTAATTCCTTCTAGTTTTTGAAGAACTTTGGTCTTATATAACATGCTGAGCTCCATCTGCTTAAAGCACATATGCAGGGCATATGGAACTATATGCTCATGTAATATTTGAAGAGGTTTCAGAAAGATACTTTCAATTGGCTTATCCTTTTGATATTGAGATAACTGTTCAGGCTTCAGCATAGGCTATAAGCAGCATGAGAAGTGGCTTACCTCATGAACATGAGTGTTATTTTGCTCTGATTGAGCTTCAGTGTGCTTACAAAGAGTGTTAAAGAGCTGCTTCAGAGAAGTTCTCAGACTTTCAAGTGGTTTGATCTATTAGTTCTCAATCTCAACATGTCCATTTGTATAGACACCACAAGTGAACACAGTGCTCACCCATGCTAAGGTTCAATGCTTTCAAGACATATATATTTCATCCTCCAGGTATGAATTAACTAGTGGATATTGTGCAACAAGAATTCTCCATAGTCACTTGAATTCCTGAGGTGATACTGCTCTGTAAACCTTCCAAAAGTTGGTCTGAAAGTTTTTCCAGTCACCTCCTAGGATTGGCCATAACTTTTGCACAATATTTCCTTTCAGATGGTGAAGACAATAAACATGGAGTATTAATGGAAGAACTTTAGCAATGGCAGATATCAGTGCTCTATCTCGATCACTGATAAAGATTTCAGGAGGAGAATCAATGATAGCTAAGAAGTTCTGTAAAACCCAGCAAAAAATTGCAGCATCTTCTCTCTCTTGAACATAATAGAAGAGGTTATGAGCTTTATGAAACCCATCAAGCTCAACACCAATATTGAGAAGGTAACCACAATTAATATAGTTATAGCTATTATCATTGATCAGAATATTATCATAAGAATGTGCAAGATGGACCTGGGCAGGAGACTTTCTCTCCTGTAGAGATTGGAGGATTGCTGAAATATCACCACCCATACTGTCAATTTTCTGGCAAGCAGAGTGCTTGATGCCAGCAACAAGATTTCTGACCTGGTGATGCCCCAAAGGATGAGTGTCAATCTGATTGTTTAAGACAGAACAAATCTGTGCTGATGTTAAATTTGCTTTAACAAGATTTCAAACTTCATCTTTATCTTTACTTGTTAGCAGCAGCTGGAGGATAGATCCAGGAGCTACAAGAGGACCATGATTATGCTCCAGATTGATTGTTTTGATATGCCATTGAATCTTCATTTGTGATAGATATTCCAGAAATATCACAGACAATGTTTACATGAGCATGGCAGTCTGTTTTGATTGATCTTCCCTCTCAGTGATCCCCAGGATCAATATTCAGACAATGAACTGATTTATGCTTTTCATACTGGTTGCAGCATATGGTTTTCCTTCAAATCATCCCATTTCCATCTCAGTGAATATGAGAATGCTTCCATTTATGACTCAACAAGCTCTCTTGGTATATAACAGTCTTGATTGCCTCCTCCAGTGTGTTATACATTATGCTCCAACATAGAACTGCTTGTGCAGATACCACATTGACACATGCTGGTGGAGACAAAAGCTGAATAGATGGCAACTGCTTTTAATACTGTTTTACACACTTTTATGAGGTGAAGATACAAGTTGAATAGATGATGACTGCTTTTTGACTATAATAGTGCCTTTATGTTGTTTGGGAGGTGGAGATGGTAGGAACTGAATGTATGGTGACTGTTTCTTGATTCTGACCTGCTTTGTAGAAGGTGGTGGTGATAAAAGGACCAATGATGGAGAATATTTGATCTCCTATTTTGATTTGACTTTAGATGGTCTTGGCAAGTGTGACAACAAAAGAATTACAGATGGCAATTGCAAACATGGCATTGAGAGACTAGCTTCTTGCTTTATTTCAAAGGCTGCACCAAGAGGAGAATAACATAGAGAATCAAAGCTTCCTTGTGGCTAAAGATCTAATATGGTCAGTAGCAGTGTCAGATGTAGACTGGAAAGATTTCAATCCAAGAATTTGAATATAGGATGAGTTTCCTATGATTGATTGGTCACTATAGTAATAATAGTGAATGAATCTAACATACTAGTAGTCTATAGATATTATACTCATTATAGCTGGTCAAACTAATCGAATAGCTGAGAGCAAGATCTTCACATTTATTATCACAAGATTCAATGCAATCAAAGAAGGACTGGTGTAGCACAAATAGTCAGATACATGTTGAAAATAAATATAGCCATACTCATGAAATTTTGATTTTGAGATATGTTATGATATACTAATAAGTCTCATAGTAAGATCTCTTGAAAATTGCCAGAGAATAATGGATCCTATTAAGGAATATCAGACTGAGCATGTATCTTCATAAAATTATAGGCCAAGATACCACAGCTACCATAGCCACCACTAGGATCCTGCAGTAGTACACTCTATGTGACAATATCAACATGAGGTTCAACACCATCAATTATCCAGTTAAAAACATCTTAAATGTCATATGCCAGTGGATAGTGAAGTGTATTTCCATGTTCAAAAAGCCCAAGATGACTGAAAAAGTAACCAACAAAGTGATTGTTGTTCCAGACAATAAATCCATACAATTTGACTCTTATGAAAGCCAATCTGTGTTAAAATGCAAGAATTTCAGGGGAAAAGAAGTGTGGGTTTTGTGAATAGCACCACTGTGCATCTGCAAAAAAAGATGTGAGAAAAAACAGACAAGTTGGATCCTTGCTTAGAAGGGCTACTTGGAAATACAGAAACTCAGATGCAAGATTCAGGACATTTTTCTTGACCCACTTCTCTCTTAGTAAATGCCCAAGTTTCTATAGCCATACATAAGCAGAATAAAAGCCCTGAACAAACAAAAAAGGTCTTGACTAGAGGAATAAGATATGGTCATGTGCAGGCAGAAGCTGATTGGTAATAATTGAATTGATGAGACATTTTGCTAAAGAAACACTCTTATGATGATTGTTGATAATGACACACAGACATAACTATAAATTATTAGATTAACTTATCAAACTCACAACATGGAGCATACTTTAGAGAAATGAAATTCTGTGTTTAATTTTTGTTATTCAGATGAATAGTGATATTCACAAAACAATATCCTTGTTCATAGGCAGTTGGAAAGTGTTAAATGATAGTGGCTAGATCTGCACCATTGGGAATTATGTTGTTGGATAGAATTAGCATACCAGATGCAGTAGATGAGATGTCTGTATCTTAGACAAAGTTTGACAATGAATATCTTGGTGCAATGCTGGGGTAGTCAAGGTCCACAATACTTGAAAATGTCAATTTGTCAAAGAAACTGTCTGAGAATTTTGCAGAAGGACTTGGTGACTGATACTTGGTAAAACCATGTAATGCAGCCATGACTTAGAGAGAGAAAAGTGAGATGGTTGAGAAAGACTGCAGAAAGACAGTGTATTTATATTTTTCTCAGTATGATAACCACTTCAAGTAAAGCTACTGAAATGTCAACTACAATACAATGGACAAAAATGGATTTAACCTTGTTCATTACTACCTCCTGCTCAGTTTTTATTGAGAAGACATGGCTCAGTGTGTCACAGCTGTTGAGGTTTGGGATTGAGATAAGGGTTGTAAACAAGTATAGAAAAGTTGTATTACACAACTATAGTTGGAGTTTATAGCAAGTTCCTTCAACATTGAAAAAATTTTAGCTACCTATATTGTTACAATTTTTTCCATTTTCTATTTTCTTTTTCTTTGAAAATGACTCCTATCTTTGCTTAGTCAAGGCACTTAGGCCAGTGCTTAGAACCATGGGAATGCTTAGCTCAGCAACCCAATCAGTCATCATCTTATCATGCTACTGTGTGCTGTGAAGGGAGAGACAATGCTCCTTTTATTTCCCAATTGCAGCAGCAACAGCACAACAGCAAGACAACAGCTTTTGTGGAGAGCCTGGCAACAGCAGGGGTAACAGCTCTATGACAGACAATATCTTTTGTGAACAGTTATTAATAGCCAGATAACAGAACAGTATTTAAGTAGCACTATTTTTGCTGTAGTAGCTCCAGTGTTAAGCTAAAGTTTATTCTTCACCATCTACTCTCGAGCTCAAGCTTTTGCTGATGCCTTGACAATACAACTCTATTAACACATCAATGAACTCAGTCAGTCTAACCCGAAGTGTGAGGTTCTGAACTGTTTATCACATGTTGATAGTCATGTGGAATTTGGGCTTAACAATTAGCTTAACACTTATTATTCCCTTCCTTAAGCCCAATTGTGCTGAGGAACCAAATGCCCCCTGCTCTTAACCCTTCCGATCCAAACTTTACTCACAAGTTCTTTAAACTCTTGGCTTCTATCATAGGAATTTTGATCGGTTTATTGGTGATCATACAGCTGTGCCATGGATGCCAATTGATCATAGCTTGGACAATCAGGCACTATTATGAATTCCAATGCATCTGAACCATTCTCCACAATGTTACACCAGACCTCCCCCTCCATGATATCCCTGCCTCTGCCTGACAGTCTTTCTGACCCACAGAAGAAACAGATCCTGAAAATGTCTCTGAGAGCTCGACTCAGGAATGTCCTAGGGAAGAAGAGGAGCAGCATCAGCAGCACACATACCCTCTATGACTCCCATCTGCAGTTGTCTGAGACTCTGGAAACCCTTGGGCTACAGGGTTTCAATGACTCTGATCCGACACCCCCATCTCATCCTCCAAGCAAGGCATCCCAGCAACAAGGACAACAAGCTCTGTCTCTAGCACCAGCATTGGGCACCATGCTAGAGACTCCTTGGATGCCCCATGGATGGCTCAAGAAACTGTGGGTTCCAGGGGCCATAGGTCCTAAAGATCAATGTCAGCACAAAGCAGAAGTACTGACCACAGAACAGGAGTCAATAGTGACCCCTACTGAAATGATGACAGCAACAAGCACCACTGGTGGTGAACTGCTGCCATTGAAGCTGACCAGTTGGAGTGCTGTGCAGCTAGTGGTAATACTAGCAGAATAGAGGGCATATGAATGGTTCCAGCAGGAATACAACCAACCTTGGCCCTTCCTTTGGTCCTCTCCAGAGAGGACTAAATTCGACATGCCCAAAACCTTCCTGAGTACAGGCAGGAGCAAGCATGCATCAACAATGAAATCATGAGGAAGAACATCCTCTTTGGGTGGTACCTCCAGGCATGAGCAGCAGAGGAGCATCGAAGGAATGAGGGAGGTAGTCAGACTACTACAGCCATTAGAACAACCATCTCCAACTCCCCATTCCAAGAACTGGCCACTCCCACTACTGAGTCTGACCCCTGGGCAGATCTCATCAGGAATGAGGCCTTGAGTCACCTCAGTGACAGTTGCCTATTATCATATGAGACTGATACCATTACAGATACAGATGACATCCCCATCTGAGGAAATGAGATACCAGAGGACCAAGGAGTCATCAGTGGGGATGATGAGAGTATTGACTCCACTGGCAATCTCAAGAAGTTTCTCGATGGGAACTTTGCAGCTTTATTTCTCAACCTGAAGTTTTACAGAAACTTCCACCAGTATCATAGAGCAATGGCACCAGGAACAACAACAAGCATTGAGGAGCCACCAGAGCAGTCCAAGCAGCCTGCTCCTTGACCCAGATCTGATGATGCTGGTCCCAGCACACAACCCCAGCCCAGCCACCCCAGAGGTCTTTGACTCACATGACAGTTCTCTCCTAGAGAAAGAGGAGGTGACTGACATGGACAATGAGGACAAGGGGGAGGACCTTGATCAGAGAGTCGAGGATCCTCTCTCTGAGTGGAAGGCAGGATTTAAGCCTCTGACAGAGGAGGAGTTATGGGAGAAGGAGTGTGAAGCATGAGCAGAGGAATTCATTCAGTTGTACCAAGAGCAGGTAGCCAAATTGTGGAAGGACAATCTCTGGTTGAGATCATCCATGGGATGAAGGTATGCCTCTGCTAATTTTATTGAGCATGAGGAAATTTTGCAATATGTGACCACCAAGCAGACCATTTTTAATTCTAATCAAAGATATTTACATTATCAGATGGGACCACTACCATCATACAAGCCGAAGTATGGCAGAAGAACAGCACCTATACCATGGATGCCAAGTGTGATGCTGCCCAAATCAGCATACACAACTCCATCAATCTGATCAGCAGTGACAAGATATTCTTTCACCATGTCAGCCATCCACAGCTCAGCATCTTGGCTTTCTCAATATCGACCCAAGCCAAGTAGCCATTTCTCAAACCTATGGAGATTTCCAGTCCAGTGACCATTTGCCAGACAACCACTGCCTGATGAAGCTAAAGGCAGTAGAGGAGCCTCTGTGGCTCCAGAAGGAGATGACCCTGATGCCACAGCCTAAGGCTGGACCATCCAGAATGGGCAGATCATGCAGAAGAAGCCTCCTCCATTAGAAAGTTCTATGGCTGATGATGGATCCCTTCATTCCTTCTCTGGTCCACCAGAAGAATGGGCAGGCCTGCCAGGGGGGGTGTCCCTGAACCTGATGCCCTCTATCACTGCAGGGGCACAAATTTTAAAGGTCACACTGACTCTTGTACAGGACCCACTCCCCTTTAAAGGGGCTTCAGATGACATTGATTGATTTCTTATGGATTGCGATCAATACTTCCAAGTGTTTGCCTCATACTTCTTACTCAACATATACAAGGTGACATATGCTTTGACTTATCTGAAGAATAAGGTGAAGGTATGGTGGGTGCTTCTTGCCCCTGCCTTCTGGTCAACCATGTGATAATATCACCAATACCTCTCATAGCCAGTATTCAAACAAATGATCTGAGACAAATTCATGAATCCAGCCATCCAGAAAGTCCACAAACAGAAGATGAAGGACTACAAGATGGGTGACAAGGCAGCCACCAACTACTTCAATAAGTTAGAATGACTCAGAAAGCTCACTGGGGTACAGGAGGATGTGGCTGATACCAGACAAATGGTTGAATATATGAAACGAGGACTATCATCCTTGTACCTCAAGACTATTTCTGATCTCAGCCATAGTATCCCAGTCAGTTATGAGGAGTGAAAGACCAGAATTATCATCATGTGGTGAGAACAGCAGTGGCAGAAGGTGGAATTGTCCACCCTATCATGGGATGGACACTGAACTCAGAGACAGGGTTGGAAGCCCTCTACCTCCCAGGCAACCACGTTATCTAAGCCTGGTGGCTCAGCCCCAACTTCTCAATATGTCAAGAAGCAAACTGGTATAGGCATGACATATATCAGAACAGATAAGCTGATGGACATGGATCACCTCAAGAAGGGAGGAAAGTGTTTTAATTGTGGTCAGAAGGGCTACATGGCATGAAACTGTCCCCAGAAGAAGGACAAATGCATCCAAGAAGATATTTGAGCACAGATTGCTGAGTTGATGAAGAAGGAACAGGACCTTGGCCAAGAAGACAAGGCCAAGGAGGTAAAAGGTGAGACTGAGCAGTGAGTGATTTCACTGACTCGGCCAAGAACACAAATAACAGGTCACAAACTGCTGGACAGACTGATATTTTACCCTCTATAGTACCATCCCCTATGTCTAAATTATGTGTGCATTCAAATATACCCAACCCTGTTACTCATTATTATGAATTGCCTAAGGAACTGACTCCAATGACTCAAGTGCTGACAAAGAGCTGAAGAAGGGCAGAAAGCCCCAAAGGTGTGTCATTATTAAAAGTTCATCAAGCTAAATATATGAAACAGACTCAATCACCTATGGGCTGAACAGGGGTAGAGAATCCTACTGATTGGTTAAAGCCATTCGACACCAAGTGGACTTAGTGAGCCATCAAGGATGCAAAGGACAAAGCAGCAGCAAAGACAGTACTCAAGAACTGGGTACACAAGACCTGAGCCAAAGAAGTGATCAATGAGATGATCACTGGAATGAGGGCCATGGAATGGTGCTAAGCTCTGGAATGGCTTGACAAATTGCATGGACCATAAAAATTCATCTGATGATCCAAGTCTCCAGAATAAGATCTATTGGCTAAAGTTCAGATCGAGATGTTAATGTCTTGATCTACCTATGCAGTCACTGCCCTGATTGACAGTGGCTGCACAGAGAGTTCCATCAATTGGGCTTTCATCAACAAGCACCAACTGCCCACTCAGACAACAGCAGTGCCTATCCCAGTCTATAATGCAGATGGAACAAAGAACTAAGCCAGATCAATTACTGAATATGTGGAGCTCAGGCTCACAATCGGAGATCATTCAGAATGAATCAATCTGGCAGTAACCAACTTAGAAACTAAGAAAGTATTTCTTGGTCATGATTGGCTAATCAGACACAATCTGCTAATCAATTGGAAAACCAGATGCATCATCTTCGCTCGATGCCATTGCCAGAAGATTCCATTTGAACTACCAGATGAAGATCCCAAGGACCAGTAGGATGAAGAGATGGAAGACAGTGAAACAATTCTTGCCATTGATTTACAAAGGGCCATCAGCATTTGAGCCATACACTATGCTAATGACCTGGCAGCAAAAGCTAATGCTGAAAAAGAGGAAAGGATCTTTGAGGAAATGGTACCTGAGTGAGCATGAGATTATTGGGACTTATTTGAAAAGGAAAGTTTTGATGAATTACCCAACCTAAAGCCCTGGGACCATGCCATTGAATTAATCCTCAACTTGAATGCCAATCTAAATTGCAAGTGTTACCCACTGGGCAATAACGAACAACAAGAGTTAGACAAGTTCCTCAAGGAGAACTTGTCTAGCGAAAGGATCTGACCATCAAAGTCCCTGATGGCATCACCCTTCTTTTTCATCAAAAAGAAGGATGAGAAACTTTGACTGGTACAGGATTATCAGAAGCTTAATGAGATGACAATCAAGAATCATTATCCACTTCCTTTAATTTCAGAATTGATGGACAAACTCCAAGGTGCCAAGTACTACACCAAATTGGATGTTTGGTGGGGGTACAACAATGTATGCATCAAGAAAGGTGATGAGTGGAAAGCCATCTTTTGAACTAACCATGATTTGTTCAAACTGATGGTTATATTCTTTGGACTCACCAACTCACTGGCCACCTTCCAGTGGATGATGAATGACATCTTCAAAGATCTCATTGCCACAGAGAAGGTAATGATCTACTTGGACGACATACTCATCATGTCCAAAACCAAGAAGAAACACTGAAGGATAGTACAACAAGTACTGTCCTTAATGAGAAAGCATTGACTTTTCCTCAAGGTTGAGAAGTGTGAGTTCAAGGTATTAGAAACTGAATACCTCAGAGTCATTATCAGTGAGGGAAGCATCAGAATGGACCCTGTTAAAGTGGCAGGGGTAACTGAATGGCCAGAACTGATGAAGAAGAAGGAACTGCAATCTTTTCTTAGATTCACCAACTTCTACTGATGATTTATCCAGGATTACAGCAAAATAGTCTGACTGATGACACAATTGACCAGGAATTCCCCATGGACTTGGGGAATTTTCCAACAGGCAGTGTTTAATGATCTTAAATGCTGATTAGCTGAAGACATCATTCTGGCCATACCAAGTCAGGATGGAAGATTCAGAGTGGAGGCTGACTCCAGTGAAGGCACTATTGGAGCTGTACTCTCACAGGAACAAGATGGCAAATGGTGACCAGTCACTTTTATGTCAAAGGTGCTCATAGTAACAGAGCATAATTATGAAATCTACAACAAGGAACTCCTCACTATAATACTCACTCTTGCCAAATGGTGGCATTATCTCATTGGAGCCATTCACACTTTTGAAATTTGGACCAATCATCAAAACCTATGATACTTCTGACAACCCCAAAAGCTTAATCACAGACAAGCCAGATGGGTCACAGAATTATCTGAATACAAATACACACTGCACCACAAGGCTGGAGCAGCAAACAAGAAGGCCAATTTCCTCAGCTGCAGGGCAGATCATAACCAAGAAGGAGATGACAACAAGGAGGTTGTATTACTACAACCAGAACACTTCCAGGTGATGATCATGCCAATAGAAGAAGAGATGCATGAACACATCAAAAGTGCCATATGAGATCCCCACAAGTGGAATCAGAAGATTGCTCCATCACTCAACTATGAGTGGGGGCTGAAGAAAGAAGGAGGAATGATCTGCTACAACAGACAGATCTATATTCCAAGAGAGCAGAGACTTCAAGGTGACATCATTGCCACCTACCATGATCATGCGACCACTAGACATTCAGGGATCACTAAAATAAAGGAATTAGTCTTGAGAGAATATTGGTGGCCAAAGATAGACCATGATATCACCTGATACATCAAAGCTTGCAAAGTTTGCCAATGAGGCAAGACTTCAACACAATCCAGGGCAGCTCCACTTCATTCAAATGAGGTCTCTTTGTCACCATAGACCCACATCTTGGTAGATATGATAACTGGACTTCCTGAAAGTGACAGCTATGATGCAATCATCATCATAGTCAATCACTTCTTGAAGGCAATCATTCTGATTGCCTGCTTGACAGAACTCACATCTGAGGGATAGGCAAAAATACTATGCAATGAGGTATATGCAAAATATGGCATGCCTCAAATAGTAATTTCAGACAGAGGACCACAATTCATGTCCAAATTCTTAGATGACTGATACCAACTCCTCAACATCAAATGAAATGCCTCAACAGCATACCATCCACAAACAGATGGCCAAACAGAATGGGCCAACCAAGAAATCAAAAAGTACCTCTGACTTTTCATCAGCTATCAACAGGATGACTGGACAGAGTGGCTAGCACTAGCTGCATTCCAACACAACAACAGAATTCACTCAGCAACGAGTAAAACACTGTTCTTTGTGAACTACAGATGGAACCCACCAGTTGCACAAATGGAACGTGTTCACACAACAACACCAGCATCAATGGACTTTGCAACAATGATGGCAAAGATCCACAAGGAAACTAAGACAGCCCTCGAAAAGGCTGCCTCAATGATGAAGAAGCAATATGACAAACACTGACATCTAGCATATAAATATTCAACCAATGATAAGGTTTGGTTGGATACAACAAATCTCTATCTGCCAAGACCAAAGCAGAAATTGGCAGACAAAAGAACAGGACTATTCAAAGTCATCACCAAAGTCAGCAACTCCACATACAAGTTGCAACTATCCACAACCTGGAAAGTTCATAATGTTTTTAATGAAACATTGTTGACACCATACATGGCTCCCACCTTTCCAAATCAAGAACAACCACCTCCACCTCTAGCAGAACTCATCAATGATGAAGAACACTATAAAATCGACAAAGTGCTAAACCACAAAACCCAAAAGGTTAAAGCACAAGGTGGAGGCATGAAAACAACCATTGACTATCTAGTCAGCTGGAAAGGATATGGACCAGAATCAAACCAATGGGTCAATGAAAAATACATGAATGCAGACAAGGCAATTCAAGACTACAAGCACAAAATCAACAAGGTGGATGTAGAGGGGGTCATGTTCAACATTATCCCTGAGCAAATATATCCACCTGTGGTCAATGTCTTTATGAATCTGCAATCCTGTCCTACAACAGGTCCAGCAGATCAACCACCTGGGATCAGCAGAAGACATGTGGGAACACAGAGCATCAACATCAGAGAGGATGGAGAGGCTGACCCTGCGATGGATGAGCCAGAAATGGTATGACATATAGGATCAGAGCATCCACCATCTGCAGAACCTCTACCAAGGGATATACAGTGAAGAGCAATCTCCAAGGAGGATGGAGGTGCTGATGCTGTGACTGACCAGGATGACTTATCCTGACTTAACCATCAGGATGATGGTCTTAAGAAGGGGGTAATATTATGATTTTTTCCATTTTCCATTTTCTTTTTCTTTGGAAATGACTCCTATCTTTGCTTAGTCAAGGCACTTAGGCCAGTGCTTAGAACCATGGGAATGCTTAGCTCAGCAACCCAATCAGTCATCATCTTATCATGCTGCTGTATGCTGTAAAGGGAGAGACAATGCTCCTTTTGTTCTCCAATTGCAGTGCAGCAGTAACAGCACAACAGCAAGACAACAGCTTTTGTGGAGAGCCTGGCAACAGCAGGGGTAACAGCTCTATGACAGACAATATCTTTTGTGAACAGTTATTAATAGCCAGATAACAGAACAGTATTTAAGTAGCACCATTTTTGCTGTAGTAGCTCTAGCATTAAGCTAAAGTTTATTCTTCACTATCTACTCTCGAGCTCAAGCCTTTGCCAACATCTTGACAACACAACTCTATTAACACATCAGTGAACTCAGTCAGTCTAACCCGAAGTGCAAGGTTCTGAACTGTTTATCACATGTTGATAGTCACATGGAATTTGGGCTTAACATATATTCTATAAGTTATATGTTTCTATAGTATTCTAGTAAGTTCCTATGCTGTCTCAGAGTCTCAGTGTGCAGTCAGCAATAAACTAACTTCAGTACTTTCATCATCTTGAAGTTTCCAGATTTTTCTGAATTGATGCTGAGTCTGGTATACTATATTTGATATAATCAATCATGCTCAATCATTCTTAAAAGCCATCTTGGCAAGCAAGGAGTGAAACACATGAAATTACAACATCAGAAAGAACTGCTACTCTAGTCTGTATGAGAGCTCAGTATAATAGCACAAACTATATTGATTTCTTGGACAGACTACTTTGACTACAGGTTCTAGCTCAGAGCCATGTCTGATGAGCAGAAGGTATGGTATAGCATCATGATAGTTGTCATATGTATAGTATGCAGCCTCCAGCTTAAATCAATCCTCCAGCTGAGGCAAAGTCTTGAGAATCCCTGAGGTTCCTCAATAGTTTTTTCTGGCTGAACATATACACAGTATATCACCATCCAGAAGTAGTAACAAAGTGGAATCCAATAATCTATAGCTAGCACTCTGAGTTTGACTCAAAATGTCTAAGTCAGCATTCTCATAGGTCAGGTGACTTAAGAGACTTAGAATCAAGAGAAATAGAGTGAGCTGGACCAATCTAGCTGGCCCTGATTGGACTGGGAACCCAGAGTAGCCCAGGGTAACAATTATTACTCTGGATAACATAAAGAAGCCAGATATCACCAGGCACTAATAGCCTAAAATAAAGCTGTGCAGAGGCTAGCCAAGTCTAGGGCAGTCCTAAGCAAGTCTAGAGATACTGCTAAGTTGAGATAATGGCCTGATTTTGAGGCCAGCCAAGAGAAATCATTATTCAGCTCTCTTATTTATAGTTTCTGTGTTTAGCTGTGTATGTATAAAAGTAAGAAGAAAGGGAAATTGCAAGACAAGTGATCCACCTCTGCATTCAGGCCTTTTAGCTCACTGTAGTTAGTCCCTGGGACAACAGTTATGGAGTTCTACTTTGACTTAGTGATTTATTTAAAGTTGCTTTGTCACTTAGAAAGAATAGGATTGGAATATTAACTGTATTTTGGGTTTCAGATTAATTTGGGTTTCAAACTATAAGGGTTTCAGTGTTAGAATACAAGTTCTTCAGTTTTAAGGACCACTAGCCTGTTAAGAGTGCAGCTAGTCAAGTCTAAGTGCTTGATAGACTTAGTATTTGGGTTTTAGAATATTCTGAGTTGATTTGAAGCATAATGGTGCATCAATTCTAAGTTCTAATTGTACTTAAAAATCATAATAAACTACACTCTCAGGTATTGCATCTTAGACAGCAAGATAAGACTGAATAATCATTTTTATCAACTGTTCTCTTGATTTATCCAGGACTGCAGAATGCTTCTATCATACTTGAAACAACTGACCTCAATTGTATTTTGTGATAGTGTATTGAGTGGTTAGATATTAGTGTTGAGAGTAGACTCCTCATTCACTTTCTCTAGTTGCTTAGCTATTACTAAGCATATCACTGCTCATCTCTAAACTCATAAGCAAACTACAAAGTATCAGATACTACTGAAAACTTGATGTATAGTGGAAATATAACAATATCTGCATTAAAGAGAGAGATAAGTGAAAGGCTGCATTCTGAACTAATCAGAGGCTGTTTGAACCTACAGTAATGTTCTTTGGACTCACAAACTCTCTTATAACATTTCAATAAATGATGAATGACATCTTCAAGGATCTCATTGCCACTGAGAAGATCATCATTTATCTTGATAACATCCTCATCATGCCCTGCAATAAGAAGGAACACTAGTGCTTTGTCTATCAGATTCTGATGATCATGAGAAAGTACAAGTTGTTTCTCAGAGAAATGTGAATTTGAAGTGCTTGAAACAGAATACCTGAAGGTCATTATCAATAAAGAGAGCATTCAAATGAATCCAATAAAGATTAGAGAAGTGACAGAGTAGCCAGAACCAATAAAGAAGAAAGAACTACAATTATTCCTAGGCTTCACTAACTTCTATCACTAGTCCATTAAGGACTACAGCAAGATTATCTGCATGATCACCCAGTTGACAGGCAATTGTTAGAGTTAATGAGATAAGAGTATGGATGTGGTGAATGAGAAAAAAAGTTTCAGAAGAGAACAGATGCTAGGATAAAACATCATAATGTTACTACATAGATGATAAGTAAATACAGTCAAGGATAGATATGTATAGAAGGTACTCACATCTTAGCATTCTGGTTGAAAGCTGAGATGTGCAGAATAATATGACATGCTAAAAAAGGAAGGAATATCAAATAGGTAAATGAACATGTGTGTATTGTACTATTCCGATGTCCAACACTCCCCCTCAAAATGTAAATGGTTCACTTACATGATGGCCAGCACTTTCACAAATTTCTTGAATTTTGGATGAGCCAATGGTTTTATGAGGATATTGGCAACCATATTATCAGTTGGGCAGTACATCAGTCTGATGTGGTCTTGCTTGATGGTTTGTCAAATAAAATGGTACTGAACTCCAATATGCTTCATTCATTCATGGAATACTGAATCCTTGGCAATAAAAAGTGCATTTTGACTATCAGAAAAGAGGATAGTAGAGTTTGTTAGGTAAATAGAAGGGTTTGCAACAAAGATAGAGAGCTCTGAGAGGAGTTTGTGAAGCCATATTATGTTCCTTGATGCTGGTGTGAGTCCAACATATTCTAATTCACTGATGGAGACAGTAACAATTGGTTGCTTTCTTGATGTCCACATAACAGCACCTTGACCCATGAATAGGACAAATCCAGACATAGACTTTTTCTCAGGCTGGTTGGCATATGCTGCATCATGATAGCCTTTAGGACTGATGCCAGGACCACTGATTATGAGCCATTGATCATGTGTACCCTTGAGATAACAGAGGACTCAAAATCCAGCTTTTAGATGAGTTGAATGTGGATCTTCCATGAATTGTGATAATGCTGATACTAGATAGCTGATTTCAGGGTGAGATCCAACTGCAACATATATGAGAGATTCTAGCAGCTTACAATAGAGTGCTTTTTCACATGGTGTAATAGATTCCATAGATATGAAAGGTGAATCCAGGTTTAGATCAAGATTTGCTTCTATTGGCATCACAAATGGTGCCATGTCCCAAACTCTGAATTGTTTTGCAATCTAGTCAATGTAGGCTGGCTGTCCAATGCTGATGGTCCACCTTTCCCAGTCCTGAGTGATATGCATCCCTAAGAGCCAATGCATGAGTCCAAGATCAACTAGCTTAAAATGTGAGCCTATTTCTCATTTGAATCAGTCTGATTCATTTTGGAAGTCTGCAATGATGGTGAAATCATCTGTAGCAACTGCAACAATAGTATATTTGGTCTCTGATTTGATCCAGTAGAAAATGGCCTCATCTGCATTGCTGATAGTGAATCCTAGAGAGATCATTGTTGCCTTCAGAGTCTGGTACCAGTCTTGTCCTGCTTGTTTTGTGCTGTACAGATATTTGCACAGCTTGGCACAAATGTTCTAGCCTTTAAGACGTTCTGGAATTGTGAAAAATTCTTCATATCTGTTTGGAAACTTGATATAGATTTTCTTAGTGATGTCAGCATGCAGGTATGCATTTTTGATATTGGCTTGGTCTATAATTGCATTTCAAGAGGCAGCCATGGAGAGTAGGATGCAGAGAGTGGGAAGATGGACAACTGGAGCATAGGTGTCAAAGTAGTCAATGCCTTGGATCTGAGAGAATTCTTGAGCTACAAAACAGGACTTAGTCTTTTCAGGCTCACCAGTTTCATTTTGTTTGACCTGATAGACAAACCTTATACCTATGATGTTTGAATCTGTGGAAACATCTTCTCTTTTCATCACCTCCCATGCTTTCTTCTTCTTGCACTGCCTTATCTCTGCAAGCATTGACTCATGCCATTCCCCTTCATCAGAACCACTCAGTGCCTCCTTCATGGTTACTGGTTTGACATCCACTATCATGGCATAGTCAACTGATGAGTAGCTGTCTGATTCATCATTATCATCTGATTCTGACTCATCTTCAAGTGCTGTTGCTGCAATTCCAGCTGTGATGGAATATTTGCACAAGTCTGAGGGTGTGAGTTGATCAGATTTCAGGGCTGCAGATCACTTAGAGCAGCTGGGTTGAGAGATAGGATCAGATTCTATGTTTGAGTGGAGATTCAGGCAGATTTTCAAAGAGTTTAGAAGCAGTTGATGACTTTGAGACAATAGGGTCAGTATCTTCATCCTCCCCCTCAACTACAAATGGTTCTGGAGTTAGATCATTCTTGTTAAAGTATACATCATATTCAATGCTGACTTTTCGCTTTTTAGGCCAGTAAACTCTCCAGCCTTTGGCTTCAGTATCAATACTCATAAAGTGAGTTTTAATAGCTTGCTCTCCAAGCTTCTCTGGTGCCTTTACTCAGATCCAGCATTGGCATCCCCATGAGTGAAGACCTGAGATGTTAGGCTTCCTGCCAGTTGCCATCTTGAATGGGATTTTCTCTGATAGTATTGTCCTTGTTGAGATGCAGTTGTAGATTCATTTGGCATGCTGGTGAGCTTCAGCCCAGAGGTATTTTCATAACCCTGAACTGATTAAGAAAGCTCTAGTCATGTTCATCAGATAGCTGTTTGAATGTTCAGCAATCTCATTTGACTGTGGAAAATTATGTATATTTAGGTGTTAAACAGTTTCCTTCAATTTGAGGTGCTGACTAAACTCTTCACTAGTGAATTCTCTCTCTCAATCTGTACCAAGAATCTTAATGACCTCTATGCCTTGCTGAATCTTGATTCATATCTTGTAATGTTTATATGACTGAAAGATATTCAATTTTTTTGATAAGTATTCAGATTTTGATTCATGGGTGTGTAGATCACAGAACATGCAAGCATAGTGGGCTCCCTTTAGTGATGCTACAGACATTGGGCCCATCAGGTCTCTGACAACTTTGTTACTGCTATTTTTGACATATTCATATTGGTCTTGTTTTAGGAACAGCTTGTGCTTTGCTTTGGCCTTCATACAGGTCTCACAAAATTCTGGTTTAGAGTTAAGATCAAGCTCAATTCCTTCAATATGGCCATCAACATATATGTGGCAAAGGATGGTGTGACTTTGGTGAGCACAAATATTATGTAGCTCAGTGATGTTGACTTTGAGCTTACTTGCTGCTATAGCAACATCTGGTTTGGCTGCTATAGCTTGCTATGCATTTGGAGTTGAGATTATATATAAGCTACCAGCTTCAGGGATTTTTGCAATAATCTTAGTATCTGGCTGTGATGTGCAGATATACATGGTGTGGTCAGAGAGTTTGATATAGATGAGAAATCCAGTGGGACTGACTTGTGAGAGTGATATAAGGGTGTAGGCTATTTTTAGTGCATGATATGCATTTCAAAAGCTCACAATGGTGGGTTTCTGTTCCTTTCCTATGAGAAGTGGTAGTTGAAGATCTCCTTTTCCTATCACATAGAAAACTTGGTCATTTGCAGCTTTGATGGGCTTTAGTTCAATTTTGATATAGTTCTTGAATCTCTGACATTCAGGTGAGTATGTTTTTGATGTTCCACAATCTGCTAATGCTATAATGTTCTCCCCTTTTGCTGCATAGGCATTACCTTCAGCTCTATAGTCAGATGTGCATATAATGCCACATTCTTGTGATCATTGTCATCAGCTATGATAGTGATAACATGTTCATCATCACTTTCATCAATAGCTGCAGATGATGACTCCTTTGCCTTTTCCTTCCCCTTAGCCTTGTTCTTTTTCAAAGCTGAGCCTTGTCCTGCCTTTCCACCATCTTTGCACCAACAATCTGCAATGAGATAGCCAGTTTTACCACATGCTGGATTTGTGCATTTGAGATGAGATTGATCAGGTCTTTTCTTTGACTTTCCTCCAGAGCTCTGGCTCTTCTCTTTGCTCTGTCATTGAGCAGATATTGCTATATTTTTGGCAGTGGCCTTTAATACAATCTTCTCATCCCATTCTTTATGCAGGGCTGCAACTAGGATGTCTGATGTCAGAGTCTTTCCAGTAAACTTGCTGGCAGTGGAGAGAGTGTGATGGATATGATCATAGGAAGGTGAAAGTGATTTTTAGATTATCAAAGTGTACTGATTGTCTTCAATCTTCAGATCTATCTCTTCAATTTGTTCACAGAGGATTTTCATTTCAGCAAGGTGCTCATATATATTGCCTTTATCAGGGCATGCCATGTTTTCAAGCTGAGTAAAGAGGTGCTCTCACATGAGATTGCTCTTACCAGTCATGACAGTGATGAGCTTCTTCCAGATGAGGGCAGCTCTTATCTTGCCTTTGATCTCATTGAAGGTAAAGTTAGAAATGGCTCTGTAAATAATATTATGCATCTTTGCCTCTTTCTGCTCATATTCCTCCAGCTTATCTAGGTCATCATCTGAGAGTAGATGTGAAAATGCAATATTGGAGGACCAGTAGAAGTTTTCCTTGTGCTCAACAGAGTGCAGAGATATATGAGCTGTTTCTTGGAGATGCTGGCTAAGGCTCTTGTCCAGAAACTTGGTGGTGAGCTTCTCTGAAAACACTATCCAGTTCAATCTATCATCCACAAGCTTTGTTGTGCTAACTAGCTTTACTTCAGTTGTCATGAACATGCTGGTAGCAGGGCCCATAACCTGTTAGAGTTAATGAGGTAGGAGCATGGACATGGTGAATAAGAAAAAAAGTTTCAGAAGAGAACAGATGCTAGGATAAAACATTATAATGTTAATCTCAGTATTATGATTGAAACCTATGTTATTTATCTAGGATAAAATGTTGTAATGTTACTACATAAGTGATAAGTAAATATAATCAAGGATAGATATGTATAGAAGGTACTCACATCTCAGTGTTATGGTTGAAAGCTGAGATATGCAGAATGGTGTAACATGCTGAAAAAGAAAGGAATATCAAATAGGTAAGTGAACATGTGTGTATTATACTATTTCTATGTCTAACAGTAATGCATTATGGTCCTGGGGTGTCACATAGTCTGACACTTTCACACATCTAAAAAAACAGCTAGCAGCAGATGTTGTCCTGGCAGAACCATCCAAGCATGGAAGATTCTGCATGGAAGCTAATTCTAGCAAGAGAGCTATTAGTGCAGTCTTATCATAAGAATGAGAAGGAAAGTGATGACTGATGGCATGCTCTCACAGTGACAGAATGAAATTATGAAATCTATGACAAGAAACTGCTCACTATCATGCTCACACTAGGGGAATGGTGGCACTATCTCATGGGTGCTGCCTAGAAATTTGAAATCTAGATGAATTATCAAAACCTCTAGTACTTCTGCCTCTCCCAAAAGTTGAATCAATGCCAGGCAAGATGGGTCATAGAACTGACAGAACATGATTTCATACTCCAACACAAAACTGAAACTGCAAACAAAAAAGCTGATATTCTCAGCAGACATATATTATGATTTTTCACTTTTATCTTATCTCATCAAAGCATCTATCTAATCACAGGTGCTTGTGGATGAGCATGAGACAATTATGCAACTACAATAGGTAGCTCATACTATTGTCCTGCAGACAGCAACAGATATCTCAATGGCAGACAATACCTCATTGTATCAACTCAAATGACCAGAGGTGATAAGGACTATAATGCAGAAACATACAATTAGTAGGACTATATTTATCCCAGATGAAATCATATATAAGTAGTGTAGCTCTCACTGTAGATATCCAGCTTTCAGCTAAAGTTTATTCTATACCATCTTCTCTTGAGTTTAACCTGTTTCTGATCTTGAAACACCTTATCTGTATAGCACATAAGTGGACTATGACATGACTGTATGAGTATGATACAGTGCCAGTTTACCATATATTTAGATCACATGTCACTTGAGTCTAACAATTAGCTTGAAGCTTCTAGCTTCTCTCTTTTTATGCACACTAGTGCAAAAGAAACTGAATGCTATCAACTGATGAGATCACTGCTGACTTCTTGAAAATCTTGGGTTCCATTATCAGCACCCTACTTGGATTATTCACCATCATTATTCTCTGCCAAGAAAATCAATCTATTATCACTTAGATAGTCAGATACTATCAAACCATTTGAACTATCCACTGAACTCTACAAAATGTCTCACTCATCTTTTTCTTTCACAACCTCTCTCCAGAACCTCTCTGAGCTGCTGACAAGCCCAAGGAAGAAATCATACCAGAAGCTGCCCTCAAGATTTTGGCTAGAAAAAATCTTCTGAAAGAGCAAGAAGAACACTAATACTCTTCAGAACCCCTCCTCCTCCAACAATTTCAGTCTTAAAACATCAACCACATCCTGCTGCACTTCTCTTCAGTCTCAGACCACAAATACAAGGATATCTCTGACAGCTTCTTTGATGCCATACCATTTTCTGATCTTTCCACTGCCTCCTTTGAGTATAGAATTGGAAACCATGCTTGAGACTTTCTTGATGCCATCTGAATAGCTTCAGTCCACAACTCTCTCTATGTAACCCCAAAAGACCAGAACATCCTGTTCCCCTCAACTGTCAGTAACAGCTCAATCAAGCACAGCCAAACAGATCAAAAAATATTGGGGGAACATTACTCAGAAACTCTGGGCAGACTCCTTCAAGAATATCCAGAAGCTGCTGATTATCTATTTTCCATTTATGACTATGACAGAAACTGAATTCTGGTAGACTCCTATAACTGAACTAGCATAGAATTTTGGAAGTGGCACACTACAGAAAATGAGTATCAGAACTGGGAACTCATTCAAACAGACCAGGATACAGTATTCTGGTTATAAAGACATGGTTTTACCAACAAAGAAGATTTTTTACTGTTCTAAGAGCCAAGTTGGCCTGGAACCAAACTCTGTGCAAGTCCCACCAACATACCTCTTCTCCAAACTCCCAACATCCCTCTCTCCAACTATGGAATCTGGTGCTCCTCTCTAGTCACAATCAGTGACTCCACCCTCTAACAATTCCTCTGAGGCTCAGTTGCTGGACTATCCTTCAACAACAACTTCTATCAGCAGTTCCACCAGTATCACCAGGAACTGGAGGAAGATGAAGAGGGAATGACTTGAGCAGAGGAGGAGCTGATTCTCAACCTCTCTAATGTATCCTTACTCCTGAACTCAGACCCAGTCAGGTCTCTGATATTCTTGAATCTGGATCCAGTGGCTAAGAAAGACTTCCTGGCCACAATACAACTAGATCTACCATTAATTTATGATCAGCCTATTGCTTACCCTGAAGGGATAGAGAAGGTCATGGATGAGGAATAGCTAGGAGAGGCTATCCAGGAGAAGAAGATTAAAGAATTCAACAGATTGTACAAGAAACAGTTAGCAGAGATTCCCCAGGATATTGGGTGGAGGATCACTCCTCTGGAGAAAAGGTATTTAGCATGGACAACCACAAATGTGTTGACATTTTACAGTACTATGCTATAGAACAAGCAATCTATGCATATAACAAAACTCATCCAAAGGATCCAATGGATAAATTACCACCACTGTATCAGTCAAGGTTCAATATCTACCTGATGCTGACCACTCTCTTAGTACTGCTTCAATGATCCATGTTCATGGCACCCTCTATTCAATCAACCACTATCTACACTTTCCAATGCTGAGCCCAATGTGCCAAGACACCAACCTCAGTCTGATACTCTTGGAAGCCCAGAGGAAGCCATCTTCTAGCTGCCTAGCCACCAGCCAATGAAGCTGGACTGAGTGATCAAATCAAGAAGAATGACTCTGAAGCCATCAGAATAGGCTTCACTGTCATCAATAGGCAAATAGTCAAGAAACTGATAGGCAGAATAATAGACAGCATAATAGCTAACAGCAGATCACTCTACTCATTTCCAGGCATTCTCCAGAAATGGAATCATCTGCCATTTGATTAATACCCTAACCTGATGAGGCTACCAGATTGTCAATGCTGCCCTCATTCAATGCAAATCCAATCTTGTACAGAAACTATGCCTCTTCAAGAGTGTCTGATAATATTGATCAATTTCTTACTGACTGCAAACAATATTTTGAGATATACTCAGTATATCTAATAGCAGACATCTACCAGGTCATATTCACCACCTCCTACTTTGAAGATAAGATGAAAACCTGATGGATCCCACAGAACTTGAGCTTTTATTCTATGACCAGAGGATATTATTGACTGTCATCCTAGCCTATCTTCAAACAGATGGTCTGAGACAAGTTTATCAACCCTGCCATACAGGAGGTTCATAAGAACAAAATGAAAGAACTCTGAATGGGCAATAAAACAGCAAATGAGTATTTTGATAAGCTAGAATGGCTCATCAAACTAGCCAGATTTCTCACAGACATTGATGATAATAAGCATATAGTTAAAATGCTGAAGATTGGAGTCTCAGTCTCCTACATGAAGATTATTTCTGATACCAGTATCAATATTCTGAAGAGGTATGAGGAGTGAAAGGAGTGGGTAACCATCATGAACAAGGAATGGCAACAGCAGAAGGCAGCAAATGTCTACTAGCAGAATGATCACAAGCCCAACTGACTAAACTAGAACAAGAACAACAAACCAGCTATCACTGCCAAAATCAGCCCTACCTCCTTCTACTCCATCCAGAAGATGGCCACCAGAATGACTTATACCAGTGCTGAAAAGCTCATAGACATTGATCAGATGAAGAAGGAAGGAAAATGCTTTAACTGCAGTGAGAAGAGACACTTATTGTGAAACTGTCTGAAGAAGAAACAGATGAGAGAAGAAATACAAGCACAGATTGTCAAGTTACAGAAGAAAGCAGACAGACTCAAGAAAAATGAAAAGGGCATGAAGATTGAAGAGATAAAAGATGGAGCTAATGAGTGAGAAATTCCACTTGATCAGCTAAAGGACTTCACAGTGTGTTTCAGAATACTGCTAGACAGACTTATGCTAGCTCTGTAGGTATCTATTTATATATGCATTCAAATATACTCATTTCTACCACTCTAAACACACTGAAAGAATCACAAAGTATGAAGACCCAATTGCTTATAGGCTGAACAGAGAGAATGACTCCCACTGGCTGGCTAAAGCCATTCAACACTGAATGGATCTGACAAGCCATCAGAGATGTGAAGACAAAAAAAGAAGCCAAGGCAATACTCAAGAATTGGGTACATCAGTGAAGAAATCCTGTGTGTATGCAAGATGAAAACAGATACAGCAGAATACTATCCACTGATCACACCCACACTAATACACACATAATACTCTTAGTTTGTGGGGGGATTATAATGTGATAAAAGTAGTAACAGAAAATCTAATTATCTTCTTCAATGAATCCACTAAATATAAATAGTGATAGTGTGCATACAACAGTTCTAGCTCTCTCTAAGACTCAAAGCTTTTCATTTTATCAAAACAAGAGATGGCAACAGATGTTGCTGGGCCTCAAGGCAAAGATACTGTAGCTCAATATAATATATTGAAACACTCCCATAAAACTCTCAAAATATCCCAAGCACAGCTCAGATCAATTCTAAATCTCTAACACATACAATATACAACTCAAAGCTTCATGTTTTAAGCAGAAACCAATCACAAATATGTCCACAAGTGCCAAAGAGCTCAGATCTCTGTACATAAGTTTCCAAATCAATCATAGATCTATAAGATTCAAACCTATGCAATCTAGAGACACAAAACACAGTAAACACTGTCTGACAGGCCAAAGGGTTTGAACTTCTGCCATCTGTAGTGTCATGCATCACAAATACCTCAAAAACTCAAGATAGTGCCCTTCAGACACTGCTTCCTTATTCTCAGGCTAGAGTGCAATTCAAAACCTCTTATCAAATCAAACTCAAGTTCCTCACAAGCTTCTGTGCCTCACTCAGTTCTCAAATCTCTCTCAATGATATCAATAATAAGTCTATTCTCTTGTCTGAAGTTATAAACACAAATCCAGAGCTAGGGTGCAAGGCATTCTGTGCCCAATACACTGCAACTGTGGGGGGTCAGAAACTTGTATTCTACTCATACAATACAGTATTTAAATACTCTACTATGGTACTTACTAATATAACCCTATTATAGTATCTTCAAAGCATGAGACTCTATCCTGGATCTCATGAGTATTATTTGCATGCATATTGCAGTTGCCACACTTATTCTGTTCTGAATCAGGACTGTGCCTGCTCTTTCTTGTTACGATTTTCTCTCTTTTTCTTCGTTTTACCCCTATTTATGCTGAGTCAGAAGGCACCAGACTGTGGGAAGCTTAGTCAGCATTTATCTTCTGCTAAAGTTACTATGACAGTCATGCCCAACAACGCACACAATCACCCTTTTATGTATGGTAACGACGCTCAAGGACAACGAGCACTATAACCACAGACACACATAATAAGCAGTAGTATAATTAGGAGACAACTGTACAGTATTTAAGGATGGACGCTCTCGCTGGTATACCCCAGCTTTGAGCTAAAGTTTATACATACCATTCTACCTCGAGTCAATGTCTGACCTTGAGTCACGAGCAACGGATACATCCTAGTGGACCCAGTTGATTCCTCGAAGTGCGAAGGAACATCCATTTACCACGTGTGTCTGTCCACATGACACTTGGGCTTAACAATTAGCTCGAAGCTTCCTCCTTCCCTTTCTCAAGCCCAATTGTGCTGAGAAACCGAATGACTCCAGTCACAACCCGCGCCCTAAACCACGACTTCTTTGAGTTAATAGCTTCCATCATCGGAATGCTACTCAGCCTTCTAGCCATCATCACTTGTTGCTGAGGGCGACAATCAATCACCACTTGGATTGTCAGGCACTACCAAGCATTTCAGCAAATCCAACACATTCTTCGAAACGTAACCCCGGACCTCCCTTTCCATGACATCCCCCCCTCTGCCAGAACAACCTTCCAGCCAGAGGAGTTTCCCGTACCAGAAGCTGGGCATAGCTGCCAGGATATGGGGAGCCCTCAAGAAGAAGAAAGACACCGATACCCTCCTCGACGACCTGACAGCAGAAACTGGGACCATCACCTCACAGGGTTCCAAAACCCATGGACCATGACGGTCCCCCAGGTCACCCTGGAGATCCCCCACGATATCCCTCCAATCCCCAGTGACCCTTCCACCACCTCTCGCACCCCAGGGATTGGAAACCATGCTCGGGACTCCCATAATGCCTCTCGGGTGGCTTCGAGAGCCAGGACTTCCCCCAACCCGCCCCGGGACTCCCTTTATGAGCCCACCGAGCCAAACTCCAGCTCCAGCAGGTCTGTCAGCAGGCTGGGGGTCGAGGATCCCCACAGAAGGACCATACACCCTGACTACGCCAATGTCGAGATCGCCATCTCGGCAGCTGGAGACCTGTTCCGACATCTCCATGTCGGGAGCGAGCCAGAGGTCGGCATGGCCAGCGCAAGGGGAAGGATTGCGAGGGACAGGATTATCCAGAGGGTATTCCTGGACTGGGACCTTACCATCCCATTTGATTATGACAGCGCACTATGGCAGCAGCAGCAGATCCAGCAGCGTAGAGCGGAAGAAGAGCAAGCCCGAGAAGAGCTCGCTGAGTACACTCAGGAGCAAGCCCAGTGAGAGTACGAGGAAGCCGAGTATGACCGACAAGGGTGAGCATGAAGGAGACGAGAAGACGCAGAAAGGATGGGCTCCACCTCCCCCGCATGGTATGGACTCCATTCCTCAGGGTCCAAATCTCCCTTCAGAGAGCCGCCAACCGACAACGACCCCTGGACAGGATCAGAGAGCCCAGTCACTAGAAGCGAAGCCATCAGGAGAGGAGGACCTCCCCCTCCCGATCTACAGTACCCCAGCCGGACAGACACCATTGCATCTGACATCGACTCCGTACTCGATGCCTATGGGCTCTGAGTACCCGACAACACCCACGTCTCCGACTTTGCCCTCCGACGATTCCTCGGGGGTCGGGTCGCCCACCAGTTCCTTCTTCCAGAGTTCTACCGAAACTTCAGCCTCTATAGCGAGGAACTGGAGAGAGCAAGAGCGGTGGGGAGAACAAGGTACCACGGAGTCCCACCCGTACCAGTCCAGCCCATCGCTGAAGGAGAAGCGGGACCCAGTAATGTCAGAAGGCTCCCTGGCAACGCTATGACTCAAACCCCTCACCTCCGACCAGCTCGCAGGCTCCCTCCTAGAGGAGGACAGCGAGGACAACGAGGACAGCGAGGACAGCGAGGACAGCGAGGGGGGTGAGGAAGGCCCCTTTGACCCTCGACACTTTATGACATACGCAGGACAGCGACCAGATGAAGCGGCATTGAGGGAGGAAATTGAAAGAAGCAGACAGAAAGAGTATAGGGAATTGTACGAGCAGGGAATGCTCTTTTTATGGGGAGACGCCCGCTGGTTGGCAACTCCCCTAGGACTTGAATACTGGTACGCAGGATCAATGGAGAAAAAATGTATTTTACAGTATGCCGCAACGGAGTACGCCTGGCAGGAATATGGGAACCGGCATCCTGAGGACCCGCTCGGGCCGATGCCCCCATTCCAGCCACAGACAAACGTTCAACCATTACCACAAACCCCACCCGTCACCCCAAAAAGGGCTGTATACATGGCACCTTCGATCCGGAGCATTGCCGAAACCAGCCGACGCTCCATTCCAAATATGGCTTCTTGGCTTACCCAAACCAGGAAGCACCCCAGCGAACAACAAGTCGAAGGTTTCCGGAACCCATGGACCAGGAAAGGGAGCCGACTGTTGGGGGCACAGCCTCCCCCCGACGAGGCCGGGCCAAGTGGGAAGGGAAAGGAACCCGCTCAGGACGACCCCGAGGCCACATGCCTGGGGTTCACAGTTAAGGACGGGATCATCGTCTGCATCCAAGAGCCCAAGGGAAGCCCTGTTGCCGACGACAACTCCCTCCATTCATTCCCTGGGCCGCCCATCGAATGGCGGCGACCCCCTTTTGACGAATGGCCTAATCCCATGGAAGCACTCCCGGAGAACGCCCAGGTCCTCCAATGTCGCCCTGACCTCCTCCGAAAGCCTCGCCCCTTTAAGGGGGCCTCAGACAACATTGACCGATTCCTGGTCGATTGTGAACAATACTTCGAAGTGTATATCGGATACCTCGGGACCAACATGAACAAGGTCGCATTTGCCGCTTCGTACCTGGAGGAGAAGGCAAAAACCTGGTGGATCCTCATCTCTCTGAACTTCCGATCGACCACTCGGGGACACTATCGATACCCTTCATGGCCGGTCTTTAAACAAATGCTTAACGACAAGTTTATTGATCCGGCAGTACAGGAAGTTCATAAACAAAAAATCAAAGAGTACAAGATGGGAGACAAGGCGGCAACCGACTACTTCGATGAGCTGGAACGGCTCGCCAAATTGGCTGGCATATGAGAGGACATTGCCAACGATGGGAGGATGGTGGAAGCCCTCAAGAGAGGAGTCCCTTCTTCTTACCTCACGATGATCTCGGCTATGGGCATCAAAATGCTGATGCCTGTCGGATATGATGAGTGGAAGGAAAGGATCATCGAGATGTATAAAGAGCGACAAAGGCAGAAAGCAGAGGCATCGACCCTAGGAGATTATAACAGGAAACCGACTCCGCCAACCCCGAGCAAGTCGGGGCAAACTGCCGGGAAGTCACAAGGACCCTCAACGACTCCCACCTACGGCGCCCAGAAGACCGGAACCGGAACCACCTATACCAGAGCAGGCAAGCCCATGGATATCGACAGAATGAAGAAGGAGGGCAAATGCTTCAATTGCTGGCAGAAAGGACATATGGCAAAGGACTGCCCAAAGAAGAAACAAATCCGAGAAGACATACGGGCGCAGATAGCCAAGCTGCAAAAGGAGGATGAAGAACTCGGAAAAGAAACGAAGGTCGAGGAGGTAAAAGAGGGGGCCGACTAGTGCGCAATTCCACTAGGTCGGCCGAACAAGTTCACGGTGTGCAAATTCCAGCCGCTAGTCAGACTGATAGTACTTCTGTAGCTACTCCTATGCCTATGTACACAGCGCATTCAAATATACCCACAGTTAACAAGCACACCGAAGAATTGCAAAAACCTACTCAACTGCCTATGGGCCGAATGGGGGTAGGGAACCCCACCAGGTGGCTCCAACCATTCCAGACCGAATGGACCTGGAGGGCCATCACAGAAGCCGTCAGCAGAGAATCCGCCAAAGCCACGCTGCGGGAATGGGTCCACCGAACAAGGACGGAGGAGGCCACAGATGAAACTGTGAAAGAACTCAAATGCTCCGAGCAAGGCAAGGCCCTTGAATGGCTAGACGAATTAAAAGGGCCCCGGAAGTTCATCCGATGGGCCAAGACCCCGGGGAGAGACTTGACGACCAAAGCCCGAATCAAGACCCTCACCAACAGGACCACACACACTGTTGCTGCCCTAATCGACAGTGGATGCACTGGTAGTTCCATTAATAGGACGTTCGTTCAGGAAAACCAACTTCCCACCCGATCCATGGCCGCCCCAATCCCTGTCTATAATGCCGACAGAACAAAAAATCAAGCCGGGTCGATTACCGAGTTCGTAGAACTCCGAATGACTATCGGGGATCATTCCGAATGAATCGACCTGGCCGTCACCGACCTCGGAACAAAGGAGTTGTTCCTGGGACATGACTGGCTGATCCGTCACAATCCGCTGATCAACTGGAAGACCGGTGACATGCCCTCTCCATGTTCAGGCATGTAAAATTGCGAAAATTGCAAATACATGGACTGCATTCCAGTCCAGTAAGCATATAACAGAA